>NC_051222.1:3574161-3621661 GCF_015220715.1 Pygocentrus nattereri | reverse complement strand
AAAATTATTTTTATAAAAACTTATTCTAATTATTTCTTGCACATAGTCATTCTGAATTCTGAACTATGCCTAATATATCACAACTTTAGTACAATTTTATCATGTTTGTGTTTTCAGGAAAAGGTTTTCATGCTTGGAAGATTGTCCTCATCTGCATGTCAGCTTTTGCCATTACATTAACCACTTTTACAGCTTACATCGTGAAAGGTAATTTTTGAATACATAATTTTCAGGAATAAATTATATTTAAAAACATTTTCCGTATGGACTGTATGCATGTGCAGAAACTGTGGAATGTCATGACTTCTGGAAGACTCTATAATTTAGTATGATAACATTTCAAAAAGCTGAGCTCCTTGTCAGGTTATGTGCTCCTCACATCCTCTTGTGTGTTAATATGGACCGTGTTCACTCTAACTTGTTGATTTTCATCACTAAAGCATCAGGAGGTTGCCAGAACTAGCAAAGTTACATTTCAGTAGAACAGTAAAAAAATTGTGCTTTAATTATTCAAATTGAAACAATATTGAAATACATCAAATGGTTCCAAATTGATCAAATGTCATCAACATAATTACCAAAACAGAAGAGCTAAAAAAACAAACTGATTGTGTTGATGTAACATATTTTATTTGTCATATTTCATTACAACAATATACAAAAAGTTGCTAAGTTGACTACACAGACTACAATCACTAAGTATCAGCATTTCTGAATATTGTAATTCTGAATTACAGTCACTGGATGACAGGGCTTTCTGAAAGATTTCCATTGTTTCTCTCTAATTTTAGATAAATTCTCAAAAAAGCAGCTCTCTCCTGCACAATGTTCAGTCATAACCTACATGCGAGTCCAGTCAGAGAATAAGAAGGAAGAACTGAACCTGAAGAAATTCAACACATCAGAGGAGGGATACAGAAGACTCATCCCAGCTGTCACAAACTGCAGAAAGGCTCAGTGAGTGTTTTACATACCCGTTATTGAGCTAATATTAATACTGTGGTGTAATTTATGGGCAAATTGTTAAAGTCTAGGGGGTCTAAAGAACTTTAATGGTCTTGTCAAAGTACTGTTACTTTCATGTTGCATAAAAGCATGAGATATTACATAAAAACATTACATATGTTGCACATATACATGTGTATGGTAGGAACACATTTCAGTTTGCATACCTGAGAGTTCTTCATCCAGATTACATGGCACATACACTGCCTCACCAGCTTTGCTAAATGACCTTCCACACTGTTTTTCATTTTTCAAGATTCATTCCATCCTCATCCACCTTAATGAAACTGCTTTATTTCTAACACACAAAGAAATAAACAGTAATGTTACGTATAATTTTGTACAAAATGCACTTAGAAAAACGGATCCCACGCAATCTGTTAAGCAGTAAATATGCATTTTACTTTATGCATTATCATCTGATTTATGAGCTCCCACTTTTTGAAGTTTAGCCGTCAACATTCACCTCAACTTCCGTGACTTGGGTAAGTAAAGCAATACAAGACAAGCAGAGGAGCAAAAATAAGCCTCTGTAATATTTATTTTTAAAAACGTTTTATTTCAGAACTTCTACATAAGTTAAAGGGAGAACGTCAGTCTGTAGTGCTGTTCCCGCTGTTTTCCCTCAAGATACGCTTGGCAAGTCCAGTGATTTTTTTGGGTAATTGTTTTATGCTGACTCAGCAAGGTTAGATAGCAAGGAAAGTCTACTTACAAACAGGTGACACATTTTGAAACATAAAATATAAGATGTTTCCATTCATTTCTTATCCTTCTGCTATTACCAAACACAGTTCTGGTTGTTTTTAGCATAATGACTTTTAATGTAATAAAAAGTGAATTAATTCTTTTGAGTATAGATGTATTTGTGTAAATACATAATTTACTACATAATTTAAGGTGCTGGAAAATCTTGAAAATGGACCTTGAAAGTGCTTGAAAAGTGTTTGAATTTGACCTTGAAAAAGGTGTATGAACCCTGAGAGAAGAGGGACCATCTGGCTTGTTGTCAGCACATAGTTCACAGGTCAGCACCTGTGATGGTCTGGGGGTGCATTAGTGGGTGACTTGCACATCTCTGAAGGCACCATTAATGCTGAATATGTACAGGTTTGGAGCAACATATGCTGCCATCTAGATTGCCCAAAACAGGGCCAAGCAACAGAACTAAAGTCCAGACCTGTCGCCCATTGAAAACATTTGGTGCATTGAAAATATGACAAAAGAGACCACCAACCCCATGTGTCAGACACAATGCACTGCACTGCAGTCCCCAGAATGCACTGCAACTTAAACTATGTGCTTAAATACTCCTACTCCAACAACAATTTATGGAACAGCAGTACACCTGAAGTCTTGAAATTCCACACCAGTCATATCACCATCATCTCAACTGCAGTTTAACCATCATAAACACCTAACATTAGCTCAGCAGCTCAGAAACGGAGCCAAAGTATATTAATGAACTTGCAGCAAAGAAAGGACGCCAGGTGTCTAGTTTAAGCAAAGGTAAGTTTGAAAGACTGAGCTTCTGGTGACATTTAAAAGAAATGGGAAATTACAAGTATTCATGTAATATTTCAAGGTCTATTATAAGTTACAGTGCAACATTAATTAAAAATGAAAAACATTTTTTAAAATTTTTGATATTTGTTGAGATTATTTAGTATGTCCTTAGTGGTTGAGATTGACACCCCTGCCCTTTTTGAGCAGTATTGAGCAGATGAAATCTCATATCAAGCAAGAATGGGAAAATGTTTAACTTTCAAAATTACTGTAAAAGGTCTCAGTTCCAAAGTGCTTACAGTGTATAGGTAAACAAAGAGGTGATGCATCACAATGGTAAACATGCCCCTGTTTTGCCAACTTTTTTGAAATGTGTTGCAGGCATCAAATTCAAAATTGGTATATATTTTTCAAAGAACTATGAAATTGATTTGTTTCAACATTTGATATGTTGACGTTTAAATTATTAAATGTTGTCATTTAAATTAAATATACAGTTTCAATTAATTGTACATGATTATATTGTATTTCTGTTTATATTTTGCACAGCCTCCTAACATTTTTGGAAATGGGGTTGTATGGCCATCAGACTGATTTTAGTCATATCATAAATCACTACTTGCTTGTTTTAAATGATAATTACTTAATATTCTTCTTAAAAACGCAGTTGTTAACATAGTACATATATTAAAGTACAAGATCATTGTAAACCTCAACAGGGAATGCTAAAGTTCCTTTTTTAAATTATCAAGCAAAAAATGGTCTGTGATTTCTTGCTCTGAGAAATCCCTACTTTAATTCTCGGGAAGCTTGTTAACAATTAATGACTTAATTAAGCAAGTGGGAGAAAACACAGGAGGAACAAAGGTAATGTGTCTCCACATATCCATGTCAGTGGAGTGCAAGAGTAAAAGATAGTATCAAGAATTACAATGTCAGTATTGAATTTTTTTTTTCAAATAATTTCAAATGCAAACACTGAGAATCTTTATATATTTTACTGACTTTCTTCCTCACCTGTAGATTTGCTGGCTGTAGCCTCACTGCACTGTGCCTTGAAATATTGAGTACAGCTCTAAAAACAGAAAATTCCTCTGTAAAAGAGCTGGACCTCAGTAAAAATGACCTGCAGGATGCAGGAGTGGAAAAGCTCTCTTCTGGACTCAAGAGTTCACACTGTAAATTGGAGATAATCAGGTCAGAATTCCAAAATTTCATGAGATTTCATAATATACCAGCACTGTGGCATTATGCAACAAATATATATGTATTCTTATTCAATGTACTATATGTTGCTTTTACTTTTCTTTTCCAGACTTGCTGTGTGTAAACTCAGCGCACAGTCCTGTAATACTCTGACATCAGTTTTACAAACAGAAACCTCCTGCCTGAAAGAACTAGACCTCAGTAATAATGACCTGCAGGATGCCGGAGTGGAGAATCTCTCTGTTGGACTGAAGAGTTCACACTGTAAATTGGAGATATTAAGGTCAGAATTTCAAAATTTCATAAAATTTTACAATTCTACACCAGCACTATGGAAAAAAACAACCAATTTATAATTATTTTTATTAAATGTACTATATGTCACTTTTCTTTTCCAGACTTGCTGTGTGTAAACTCAGCGCACAGTCCTGTGACACTCTGCAGTCAGTTTTACAAACAGAAACCTCCTGCCTGAAAGAACTAGACCTCAGTAATAATGACCTTCAGGATGCAGGAGTGGAGAAGCTCTCTGTTGGACTGAAGAGTTCACACTGTAAATTGGAGATATTAAGGTCAGAATTTCAAAATTTCATAAGATTTTACAATTCTACACCAGCACTATGGAAAAAAACAACCAATTTATAATTATTTTTATTAAATGTACTATATGTCACTTTTCTTTTCCAGACTTGCTGTGTGTAAACTCAGCGCACAGTCCTGTGACACTCTGCAGTCAGTTTTACAAACAGAAACCTCCTGCCTGAAAGAACTAGACCTCAGTAATAATGACCTTCAGGATGCAGGAGTGGAGAAGCTCTCTGTTGGACTGAAGAGTTCACACTGTAAACTGGAGATACTCAGGTCAGAATTCCAAAATTTCATGGCATTTTGCAATTCCACACCAGCACAATGAAAATATGCAACCAATGTGTAAGAATTTTTATTTAATGTACTTTGTTGCTTTTATTCTTCTTTTGCAGACTTGTTGTGTGTAAACTCAGCGCACAGTCCTGTGACACTCTGAACTCAGTTTTACAAACAGAAACCTCCTGCCTGAAAGAACTAGACCTCAGTAACAATAACCTGTATGACTCAGGACTGGCGAACCTCTTTGCTGGATTGAAGAGTTCAATCTGCAAACTGCAAATACTAAGGTCAGTATTCTTATATTTCATAAAAATTGCTTATATAATCTATAACGATGAGAACATGGAACAAAATATCTTCTCCTCAGTACTGAAACTGAAACAAAAAAGAGAATTTTGGTCAGGGTCCATGATGGCCATGACAAAAGCTTGATTATGTGGTCATTGAACTATTAATTTGTGGATATGGATGTATGTTTTGGATCATTGCCCATCTGGCAGATCCAACCATGACAAAGTTTTAGCTTTTTAGAGGAGACTGACATATTTTCATTTAAATTCTCTTGGTACTCCTTCAAGTCCATTATGCCGTGTAGCCATCCTAACCAATGTCCCTAAACAACATAGACTCTCCTCCCTACCTAACACTGGGGATGGGGTTCTTCTCTGTATAACATTTATTTTGTTCATCCACACTTTTAGTGTTTGTTCTAACAATAGAACCAAGTTCCAGTAGTGTGCAGTGAAATCCAGGTGCTAACATTTGTCGAAAAATGAAAGAAAATATATTTTTTCTGCCACCCCTTCCACACACACACACACACTGGTCTACTTGTCACTCATCACTTGTGACTTTGTCTTATGTAGTTGTTCTTTCCCTGCCTCACGTTTTGTTTGTGCTTTGTGTTTCTTTGTTTAAGCCCTGTAGTTTGTTTTTTGTTATTAAAGCCTGCTTGCACTTAAATCCAGCCTCCCTGTGCTCATATATATATATATATTCTTGTTTTTTAGACCTTTTTTAAATATTGCAATAAGTTTTTTGGTAGATTGAGCTCATTAGAAACAAGTATTTTTACAATTATTTCTTCACATATCCAGTTAAATTTTTAGTTCTATAATAACAAGAGTGTATATTCCATCTGTTTGATGATCCAGTATCCTAATAACACCTGCTTAGTGGTTGTTCTGAAATAGAGGGTAAGTTGATGCTGATGAATTATGAAGAAATACATAGAACTTTAAAACTTCAAATGTGTCATTTACATAAACTATATTTCTCTCTTTGCAGACTAGTTTGTGTAATCTGAGAGGAAGACTTGTAAAAATCTGGAATGAGCTTTAAAAACAGAAAACTGCCCCACATTTACATGAGCAACTTTATTTCAAAGATAACGTCATATTTTAGAACCTTAATTTTTTTAAGCAGATCACATTCAGCACACAGAAAAGGATCATGTACATTACAATATAAGACCAGGCACACACACCAGTGGTTCAACAATGGGAGTAAAATAAAAGAAAAAACTCAAATACAGTAATTACAGTAAAATACAGTAATTGTTGATTTGCAAACCATTTGCTTGCTTTAGTTACTAGTGCTGTGTGAGTCAGAACAACTCAGCACAGGCTATGGAGTCCGGTGGTAGCATTTGTGACCTACCAGACTAAGAAGTTCAGTAGCACAGTAATATTTGTAGTACACAAATTTTTGTAGTACACAAAAATGATTTATCTTTGTTTAATTTTCAGTGAAGAAATAAGAATACAGGTGCTGGGCATAAAATTAGAATGTCATAAAAAAGTTGATTTATTTCAGTAATTCCATTCAAAAAGTGAAACTTGTATATTATACTCATTCATTACACACAGACTGATAAATTTCAAGTGTTTATTTCTTTTAATTTGATGATTATAACTGACAACTAATGAAAACCCCAAATTCAGTATCTCAGAAAAATAGAATATTGTGAAAAGGTTCAATATTGAAGACACCTGGTGCACCACTCTAATCAGCTAACTAACTCAAAACGCCTGCAAAGGCCTTTAAATGGTCTCTCAGTCTAGTTCTGTAGGCTACACAATCATGGGGAAGACTGCTGACTTGACGGTTGCTTACACAAGCAGGGCAAGACACAAAAGGTCATTGCTAAAGAGGCTGGCTGTTCACAGAGCTCTGTGTCCAAGCACATTAATAGAGAGGTGAAGGGAAGGAAAAGATGTGGTAGAAAAAATTGCACAAGCAATGGGGATAACCGCACCCTGGAGAGGATTGTGAAACACAACCCATTCAAAAATGTGGGGGAGATTCACAAAGACTGGACTGCAGACTGGGATCAGTGCTTCAAGAACCACCAGGCACAGACGTACGCAAGATATGGGTTGCAGCTGTCGCATTCCTTGTGTCAAGCCACTCTTGAACAAGAGACCGTGTCAGAAGCGTCTCGCCTGGGCTAAAGACAAAAAGGCCTGAACTGCTGCTGATTGGTCCAAAGTTATGTTCTCTGAGTACATTTTGCATTTCCTTTGAAAATCAAGGTCCCAGTGTTTGGAGGAAGAGAGGAGAGGCACATAATCCACGTTGCTTGACGTCCAGTGTAAAGTGATGGTTTGGGGTGCCATGTTATCAGCTGGTATTGGTCCACTGTGTTTTCTGAGGTCCAAGGTCAACGCAGCTGTCTACCAGGAAGTTTTAGAGTACATCATGCGTCTTGCTGCTGACCAACTTTATGGAGATGCAGATTTCATTTTCCAACAGGACTTGGCACCTGTACACAGTGCCAAAGCTACCAGTACCTGGTTTAAGGACCAATGTGTCCCTGTTCTTAATTGGCCAGCAAACTCGCCTGACCTTAACCCCATAGAAAATCTATTTGGTATTGTGAAGAGAATGATGCAATATGCCAAACCCAACAATGCAGAAGAGCTGAAGGCCACTATCATATATCACACACTCAACACCTGAGCAGTGCCACAGACTGATCGACTTCATGCCACGCTGCATTGCTGCAGTAATTCAGGCAAAAGGAGCCCCAACTAAGTATTGAGTGCTGTACATGCTCACACTTTTCATGTTCATACTTTTCAGTTGGCCACCATTTCTAAAAATCATTTTTTTGTATTGGTCTTAAGTAATATTGAAATTTTCTGAGATACTGAATTTGGGGTTTTCATTAGTTGTCAGTTATAATCATCAAATTAAAAGAAATAAACACTTGAAATTTATCAGTCTGTGTGTGACGAATGAGTATAATATACAAGTTTCACTTTTTGAATGGAATTACTGAAATAAATCAAATTTTTCATGATATTCTAATTTTATGACCAGCAACTGTATCTATGAAAAAATAATGAAATGAAAATGATGGCAACATTAATCAACCCAGGGAGGGCTTGTAGTCACTTGATCTTATAGCAGCAGGTTTTGGTTTGGGATAAATGATGGAAGCTGACCGTTCAGAAGAACTTAACTGTAGAGTTAACACATTTGCCTTCTTAGACAACATAATATAACATTGTATTTGCTATTTTCTTTGCTTGGGTGGATCATAAAATCAGTCAAGTTGGGAGTTTTGAACTGACATTAGTTAAATCATTTGTTTTGTTGCAGCCATGCATGACAAGTGACATAATATTGACCATAATATACCAGCTGCTTTCAAGTTGTCCTGAAACAGTAATTATTAGCTTCTTTTTTCCTTCCTAAGGGCATTGAGAATTCTTGTGAGATGCACTTGACTGGAGATGCTTAGTTGTGGTTACATGAATTTTATGTTTCCAGATTATCAAGCCAGTTGTACTGACTGGGATTTTAACATTCATTTTCATAGTTCTGTTGTTTTGTCCTTCAAGAACTAGAAGTATACTGCAAGGAAGTGTGGTTGAAATTTTCTGAAACAAGATAAGAAAAACTAACACTACAAAAAGCATTTGCAAGCTTTGATATCTGCAAAAGGGCTGTTACTAAGTGGTGTCTTAGTAGGTTGTCCAAATATCTGAACATGCCACATCAAATATAAAGAAAAAAAAAATAATTGTATGCTTTGAAGATTTGAAGATTTGCTTCGTTTCACTTTTTAAAAAAGAAAATCAATTTGGCCAGGGATGCCCACAATTTTGTTTACAGCTGTAATGTCATAACTGAGTACTGTTCCAATTAAGTATCATCATTTGAGAATGCTCTAAAATTTGTATGTTTATTCTTTGTTTGCAGACTAGCTTTGTGTAATCTTGGAGTGAATACATGTGAAAGGCTAGGATCACTTTTAAAACTGGAAATCTCCCTGAAAGCACTGGACCTCAGTAATAACGATCTGCAGGATTCAGGAGTGGAGCTGCTCTGTGCTGGACTGAAGACTGGAGACTGTAAACTGGAAAAACTCATGTCAGTGTTTCTTTCACTACATTCCTGAATGATAAATATTATGTTTTTCACTACTTTAATAATACATCTTTTTATATCATAAAACAAGATTTCTGTTGAATTTAAATTTTAAAAATAAATTGGTCACATAGTTTAGACAGTTAAATTCCAGCAGAAAGACTAAATGACAGCAATCATTTAAACATGATTTTACCAATTAAATACACCAATGTGTTACCAACCATCTGTACTAACCTTAGGTCAACAGTCATCATTTGCACATTTCATACACACAATCATTCTGCATCACACACATGCTGTGGCATTCAGTCTGTTTAGAACAGACTCACAAGGCTTAACCAGAAAAAATGAGTTTTTGCAGTGCTCGGGAGCCAAAGTATGAATTTAAGGTTTAGTATTGGTTACATGCTGCATTTTCTGTTCTCTGTTTTCTATACCCCTGTCTCTGTAACCACTCTATCTGATGCAACCCAGAGGAGGAGGCATTCCCCTTTTGAGTCTTGGTTCCTCTCTGTAATTATTCCTAAAGCTCCTATGAAGTTTTTCTTGATATTGTCTTCCCTGGTGCTCTTCATTAGAGAGCTGGGTGCTATAGTGAAAGATAAATCCTGAAAATAACACTCAAGTTTTGGTTCTTTTGTGATTACATTATAATCATACATGCCATATGTATTTTTTCAGGAGAGTTTTGCCTACTCAGACACAAGTTTGCTAACAGAATTTAGATATGCTTAATTATGTCTTTTTTTTTTCCTCAACAACTTCAACTTCTAAAATATACCTTTATGATATTGATAACATATCACTGATAATGTACATTATCCAGACCAAAGTAAGTACAATATTTTATGTGTATTTACAATTAAGAATACAATATTAAGATAAGCAGTGAGTTTCCAAATCTAAACTGGGTTATTTGCTGACACTTTAATGCAAATAAGTGCTAGATTAGTACGTATTTAGAGTAAGAACTACAGATTGTTATGTGTATTTGCCTGTTTTAATCAGTTCCTGAGAATGAAACGGAGAAGATACAGTAGAGAATACCCACACAATGTGGTAATAAAGTTCTAAAGGTTAATCAAATGGGACATCAAATGGTTTTGTCATAAAAAAAAAAAAGATAAGGTGCCAAAAAAGACCACAGAATGTGCATGTCAAAAAACACTCTTCTTTGCCATAGGGAATAAAATCCTAACACTGGATGCTGTTCTTACATTGAGATCTGCCACTTATGCCAAAGAAGTTGTTTAAATATATGCTTAACTGAAATTAAATCATATGTTTAGCATGTTTGTTATGTTTTATATCAATGTGAATAACCTCTCTCACTCTATTATCTGTCTTCCTTTTCCTCTTTCTGCAGATTGTCTGGTTGTATGATCAAAGAGGAAGGCTGTTCTTCTCTGGCTTCAGCTCTGAGTTCAAACCTGTCGCACCTGAAAGAACTGGATCTGACCTACAATCACCCAGGAGAGTCAGGCGTGAAGGTTCTCTCAGCTAGACTGGAGGATCCACGATGCACACTAAGAACTCTCAGGTATGAACAACTGTGTTCAGAGATGCCTGTGTGTGTGTGCGAGTGTGTATGAGTGTGTGTGTGTGTGAGTGTGGTGGAATCAGAATGAACTACTGAAAACTGTAACTTTCTGCTCCTTCTGTACTTCTGCTGGCTCTCCAGCATCCTGATTCTAGTTTATGTATGCTATAATATCTATAGCAGCTCTCATTCACCTACACTGTTTTCACTCACCTAGACTGCATTCATTGTATTCACATAGAAAACAGAGCAGCTTTTCCATGTTGGGAAGTAATATTTATTTATTATTTATTATTATTGGTAATATTTTTTAGGAAAATGTGTAATATTTTAGTAAAGAACACTATTTGAATCTGATTGAATTTTGCTCATTCTGTCAGTAAGTGCAGCACTGTCTCAGTCTTATTAGCGGTCAGTGTTGACACAGTCATTGCTCTTTAGGCAGAAAAGACGTCGTGTGTCTGCCACACTCTATGACCAGGCCATGATCTCTGAGTCTCTTTATCAGAGTGGATCTCAGTTTTAGATCAGAGGGTGATTATTAACTTAGTATTCCCGTATGTGATAAAGCTTCGTTTAAGGTGTTTTATAATTGGTTTTATTGTAATCAGGATTGCTTGTGTGCTCTGATTCTGATTCGGAGTCTGAGATCATGAACATTGGTGTAGAACTGTGCTTTAGGACTAGGCAAGTGAGGGGACTGTTTTCTTTGCTCAACTCTTGGTACTCCAGAGCTTTATAATGAATGGGGTCTGTTGCTTTATAAATGCATCAGATATTTGATTTCTGTTTGTTGCATTTTCATTTGTAATGGAAATCTGAGTAAAAAATGGCAAAAATGTAATATAATGCAGATATTCTCAAATTGCACAGTATGCATAATGTTTCATTTTTTATATATAAGTTGGAACAAATTAAAAAACGAGATCTGTAGTGCTGAATTTTGAGCAATATCACAAAATATAAAAATTTTGTTCTGGGTGCCATGTACTTCCAATGAAACACATCTAATTATGCTCTCTTTGTAAGTACTTGAAGTACTGACTATATCCACCTTAGGCTCAGAAAAAATGTTGTAATGTGACATCATTTTTCAGATAAAATAAATATTAAGATAAATATTGTTAATTGCTGGGAAAAAAATTGAAATAAATACATGGAAACCTGGATATTCACCTTTCTTCCACTGAACATGTGAGGTGTTCATAAGGCGTCTGGAAATGTGTGAACTTCTTGATTGATTGCTGCTTTCTGGAACTCCTCTTTTAGGTTTTACATTCACCTCTAGGATGTTCTGTTCTACAGCTTACTGGGCTATGTGTGCAGTGCTGTTAGTGTCTTCTTTTTTGGTGGGGAACCCCAAGGATCAGCAGTTTATTCAAAAAAGTTTGCAAGTACTACAGTGCTACGTTTGTTTGTTAAATCATGGATGGAAACCAAAGGGATAAACGCAGAACAGAAATTGGAGTCATTTTTCTCTGTGTTATCAAATATTTCCTGCAGTTAAGAAGCTTTCACAGAAAAACCAGTGTCACCAGTGAAGAAGAGGAAGACTGGATATGCTCAGCCATATGACTGGAAAATGACTCTGAGTGGAAAACATAGAGGAAAAAACAAAGTCTTGGTTTCTCTCACAAACAAACCACTATCCTCAGAGCTTTGACAGTGAGCTTGTACATCATAAAGACTATAATTTAATAAAGCTCATATAAAGATTATATTTCATAGGACAGTACAAATACAGTGCCATGCAAAATTTCTGACACTGTAAATACCTAAGCATGTAAAAGATGGCCCCGAGTTCCAAAAGGCATAAAGTTAAAGACAACACAAGATGAGTTGTGGAGAATAGGAAACACCATCAATTATCAAACAATTTTTAAACATTTCAAAATAGAAGTTCCAAAATGATCAATTGAAATGGATATAAATACACTGCTCAAAAAAATAAAGGGAACACTCAAATAACACATCCTAGATCTGAATGAATGAAATATTCTCGTTGAATACTTTGTTCTGTACAAATTTGAATGTGCTGACAACAAAATCTCACAAAAATCATCAATGGAAATTAAATTTATTAACCAATGGAGGTCTGGATTTGGAGTCACACACAAAATTAAAGTGGAAAAACACACGACAGGCTGATCCAAC
This sequence comes from Pygocentrus nattereri, assembly GCF_015220715.1. NCBI lineage: Eukaryota > Metazoa > Chordata > Actinopteri > Characiformes > Serrasalmidae > Pygocentrus > Pygocentrus nattereri. The sequence goes on along the minus strand of NC_051222.1, from coordinate 3,609,003 downwards.
TTTGATGTAATGTCCTTAAAACAAGTCAAAATGAGGCTCAGTATTGTGTGTGGCCTCCACGTGCCTGTATGACCTCCCTACAACGCCTGGGCATGCTCCTGATGGACAGTCTGTGGTGCAACGTGGCGTTGGTGGATGGAGCGAGACATGAAGTCCCAGATGTACTCAATCGGATTCAGGTCTGGGGAACGGGCGGGCCAGTCCATAACTTCAATGCCTTCATCTTGCAGGAACTGCTGACGCACTCCAGCCACATGAGGTCTAGCATTGTCCTGCATTAGGAGGAACCCAGGGCCAACCGCACCAGCATATGGTCTCACACGGGGCCTGAGGATCTCATCTCGGTACCTAATGGCAGTCAGGCTACCTCTGGCGAGCACATGGAGGGCTGTGCGGCCCTCCAAAGAAATGCCACCCCACACCATTACTGACCCACTGCCAGACCGGTCATGCTGAAGGATGTTGCAGGCAGCAGGTCGCTCTCCACGGCGTCTCCAGACTCTGTCACGTCTGTCACATGTGCTCAGTGTGAACCTGCTTTCATCTGTGAAGAACACAGGGTGCCAGTGGCGAATTTGCCAATCCTGGTGTTCTCTGGCAAATGCCAAGCATCCTGCACGGTGTTGGGCTGTGAGCACAACCCCCATCTGTGGACGTTGGGCCCTCATGCCATCCTCATGGAGTCGGTTTCTAACCGTTTGCGCAGACACATGCACATTTGTGGCCTGCTGGAGGTCATTCTGCAGGGCTCTGGCATTGCTCCTCCTGTTCCTCCCTGCACAAAGGCGGAGGTAGCGGTCCTTCTGCTGGGTTGTTGCCCTCCTATGGCCTCCTCCACATCTCCTGGTGTACTGGCCTGTCTCCTGGTAGCGCCTCCAGCCTCTGGACACTACGCTGACAGACACAGCAAACCTTCTTGCCACAGCTCACATTGATGTGATGGATGAGCTGCACTACCTGAGCCTCTTGTGTGGGTTGTAGAGTCCGTCTCATGCTACCACGAGTGTGAAAGCACCACCAACATTCAAAAGTGACCAAAACATCAGCCAGAAAGCAGAAAGGTACTGAGAAGTGGTCTGTGGTCCCACCTGCAGAACCACTCCTTTATTGAGTGTGTCTTGCTAATTGCCAGTAATTTCCACCTGTTGTCTGTTCCATTTGCACAACAGCTGTGAAATTGATTGTCAGTGTTGCTTCCTAAGTGGACAGTTTGATTTCACAGAAGTTTGATTTACTTGGAGTTATATTGTGTTGTTTAAGTGTTCCCTTTATTTTTTTGAACAGTGTGTGTATATATAGGCACAGCCATAATAGTGTGTATGTGTTTGTGTGTGTGTGTGTTTAGAGTGAAACATGGAGGTGAAAACAGAATCAAACCAGGACTGAAGAAATGTAAGTACACATACACACACACACACACACACACACACACACACACACACACACTTGTTTCTGTGAAAATCGTGACATAATCCCACAACACTGGAACTCCTTTCTGAGAGATCTAGAGATGAAAACAGGTCTGTGTTACAGAAAGTTCATATATTAAGTTCATCAGCTGATATTTTATTATCTACCGTCTTTAAGACGTCTGAACTTTCACAGTCCAGTCAGGACATTTTCCAGTTTAAATATCAGGAGATAAAAACACACGATGCTCCTGTTCAGACCACACGGTAAGGACATGATAAACTGACCACACACACCGTTCTGACCGTTAAATCAAGGACAGGAACAGAAAAACTCCAGGACTTAAATAATAATCAGGTGTATGAATGATGCGCCGTGACGCTGCGTAACAAGGCGTTATAGAGAGTGAATAAGGAATTTATCAGGTCTCTGAAAGTTTCACTGTAATCAGTGACTTCCTCTGATGTTAAGATATTCTTAATCAGATTCATTTTAAATTAATTACCTTTCTTTATAAAGACACTCATGATCCCTTAGATCAAAGGATCAGCTCTGTCCCCTTTTTCCAAATTCTGCTCACAGCCTAACAGGAAATCACACACTGGAAGACTTTAAACAGACTTTAAACAGGCTTTAAACAGGCTTTAAACAGGCTTTAAACAGACTAAACGGGCTTTAAACAGGCTTTAAACAGACTAAACAGGCTTTAAACAGACTAAACAGGCTTTAAACACACTAAACAGGCTTTAAAAAGGCTTTAAAAAGACTTTAAACAGGCTTTAAACAGGTTATAAACAGGCTTTAAACAGGCTTTTAAAGTGGCTTTTAAACGGTCTTTAATCAGGCTTTAAACAGGCTTTAAACAGACTAAACAGGCTTTAAACAGGCTTTAAAGAGACTTTAAATAGACTTTAAACAGGCTTTAAACAGACTTTAAACTGGCTTTTAAACAGGCTTTAAACAGATTATAAACAGGCTTTAAAAGACTAAAGTCTGACAGCCTCTCACAACTCACGACACTCACAGAGCTTTCAGTCTCTGACTATGATGATGTAAAGACTGGGGATCTTGCAGGGTCACTATTTGTAAAACTGCAACTAGAGCTTTGAGAGTATTTCCCATCATGCACCTGGTGGAAGTTTACTAGCAGAGAAACCATTTTTTCTTCTACACTCTGTAGTGGTACAAATGGAAAGATACATTGACTGGGCATGTAAAGATCTGAGGCTCAGAGCAGTTCAGTGTAGAGCTGTATATTCTGGCAGATCATCACCCAGAATTTTATTATTTACCTGTAAAACACGCCGTTACTTTTTTATTCAACATAAAAACTTAAACATCAACACAACATGCAGTGATTCAGCATCGTTGAGTGGGTGTTATGATCTAAACTATAAAAACTAATAAACAAAATAAGAAGCTGCTGTAAGAGAGAAAAAAACATCGATGCTTCTTCAGTAATGTCACGATTAGCCCCTCCCAGTCCTGTCCATGTGCTCGTGTTTTGGTTTTGTAACTCCGCCCCTGATTGTTTTCACCTGTCCCTCGTTGTTACGTGTATTTAAGCCCTGTGTTTGCCCCTTGCGTTTGCCAGTCATTGTATCGTTGTTTCATTGTACCTGGTCTTTGTTTGTGTGGATTCTAGTCTTTGTTATTTCATACCCTAACTCTGTACGCATCGGCTTTATGAACCTGGACTGTTCTGACTACGACCCTGGATTTGCCCCTAAAAAATCTCGCTTATCTCAGCGTGTGCGTCCGCCTCCTCGCTCCCCGTTACAAGTAAAGCTGTTCTTAGAGTCGTCTGCACATTTCCTTACATCACTGTTCGCTCAGTGAACTTGAAAAAGTAAAAGAGCCAGGTGAGAAAGAGACTGAATTAAGACGGCTCCTGACCACCTCACACTAAACGATCGAGATGACGTGAGCGCGACGCGACTCTAGCAGGACTGTCATGATTTTATTCAGACACTGGAAATTTGTCTGAGCCAGTGAAATGGCTTGAAAAGTGGTTTGTTGTGAGGCCGGCATGAATATTTTAAAATGTGAAACATCAGTGAGGAGTTGGCTGGTATGTTTAGCCAGTAGTTTACACCATAAAATCATTATGTTACACATGGAACAACATAATAAACAGTGAACAGTGAAACGGGACCACCATAGATTAATCAGTCATTATAGATGATTATTCATAGATTGATCACCATAATCGATCATTCTCAGCACAGCCGTGACACTGAAGTGGTTGTGTGTTGCTGAATGTGTGTAAAGGCTGGACGATACAATGATAGAATGATAGAGCGATAAATTACATCACGATGTGGTTTTCAATCAGTGCTTCCAGTAAATTGAACAAGTGCATGTATTACGAATCTGTATTCTGACTAATTTGATATGGGAGTAACAGTTAATAAACACACTGTTAACCACAGAGAAGGAAATCACAATAATAATGAAATCAAAATAATAAACAGACATCAACTGAAATTAATGTAGGACTGTATGATTACTTATTAGGTGACAGCGCTGGACTGTATGATTACTCATTAGGTGACAGCGCTGGACTGTATGATTACTTATTAGGTGACAGTGCTGGACTGTATGATTCCTTATTAGGTGACAGCGCTGGACTGTATGCTTATTTATTAGGTGACAGGGCTGGACTGTATGATTACTCATTAGGTGACAGCGCTGGGCTGTATGATTACTCATTAGGTGACAGCGCTGGACTGTATGCTTATTTATTAGGTGACAGGGCTGGACTGTATGATTACTCATTAGGTGACAGCGCTGGACTGTATGCTTATTTATTAGGTGACAGGGCTGGACTGTATGATTATTAGGTGACAGCGCTGAACTGTATGATTACTCATTAGGTGACAGCGCTGGACTGTATGCTTATTTATTAGGTGACAGGGCTGGACTGTATGATTATTAGGTGACAGCGCTGAACTGTATGATTACTCATTAGGTGACAGCGCTGGACTGTATGCTTATTTATTAGGTGACAGTGCTGGACTGTATGATTCCTTATTAGGTGACAGCGCTGGACTGTATGCTTACTTATTAGGTGACAGTCCTGGTGTTATTTTTTAAAAACCTATGTGGCACAAAATATTACAGTGCATAAAAGAATAGACTTGTATTTTTGTTATTTATAAACAGTCAAAAAATCTGAAAGTTTTTGTGTTGCTAGAGTAACAGAGGCTGCCCCTTCAGATTAACTAATGAATTATCACCACAACTGATGAGGACTCATCATCTTCTATAAAGGTATTTTCTCCTCAGGGCACGATGTGAAAACAGTCAGCTTTTAAGAGAAAAATCATTGTTTCTGGAACGATCAGCTAGAGTAGTTAACCTAGTGAACAACACATGTTAATGTGCTTTGCTGTCATGGAGGTTTTCTAAAAGACCCTGTGTACAAAATGACGAGTCCTCATCCTCATATAATGCTGCGCTGCCGAACTCCAGTGTTGGTCCATCTAATGTTTCACAGGCTTTTTGTCCTTTATATTTTCTATATTTTACACCACATGTACACAAACTGACCACTTCATTCAGCCCTTCTCCTCATATCTACACTCACTGTCCATTTTATCAGCTCATCTTACCATATAGGTGCACTCTGTAGATTATGATAAGACTAATTACAGACTTCTAGAATTAGCCAGTTCTTAGGAGCAGGTATAATTTGGATGGTGGGTCAGTGACACTGACAGGGTGGTGGTGTATTATTGTTGTGTTGGTGCGAGTGGTTCAAAACAGCCGTGCTGCTGGAGTTTTTAAACACTGTGTCCACTCACTGTCCACTCTATTAGACACTCATTCCCTGTCGGTTCACCTTGTAGATGTAAAGTCAGAGACGACAGCTCATCTGCTGCTGCACAGTTTGTGTTGGTCATCCTCTAGTCTTTCATCAGTGGTCACAGGACGCTGCCCACAGGACTCTGTTGGCTGGATATTTTTGGTTGGTGGACTATTCTCAGTCCAGCAGTGACACTGAGGTGTTAAAACACTCCAGCAGTACTGCTGTGTCTGATCCACTCGCACCAGCACAACACTAACACCCCCCCACCACTTCAGTTTTACTGCAGTGTTGAGAAGGATCCACCACTAAAGTAGTACCTGCTCTGTGAGGGTCCATGGGGTCCTGACCACTGAAGAACAGGGTAACAAAGTATCAGAGAAGCAGATGGACTACAGTCTGTAACTGTAGAGCTACAGAGTGGAGCTGATAAAATGGACAGAGGGTAGAAACAAGTAAGTGGGCTTACTGAAGTGGCTGGTGTGTGAATGTCTACAGTGATTATTTTGTAAAGCCAGTTTATTTTTGAAGGTTTATGTGCTCCTTTGGCATTGAACACGTATTTTCAGAAGAGGGAAGAACACAGGGTGACATACAAGAGTGGAGGGAGGTGCACACAGGTGGATTATATCCTTAGCAGGAGATGCCACCTAAAGGAGATTGGAGATTGTAAAGTGGTACCAGGGGAAAATGTAGCAAGGCAGCATAGGGTGGTTGTCTGTAGAATGAGATTAGAAACAAAGAAGAGGAAGAGAGTAAAGACAGAACCAACGATTAGATGGTGGAAGCTGAAGGAGGAGGATGGTTGCGGGCAGTTCAGGGAAAAATTGCAACAGGCCCTTGGGGGCAGTGAGGAGCTACCTGAGGACTGGGAAAATACAAATGGTTTCAAGGTGAAGGTGGGGTTACATCAGGGATCAGCTTTGAGCCCCTTCTTATTTGCAATGGTGAAGGAAAGATTGACAGATGAGGTCAGGCAGGAGGCTCCATGGACCATGATGTTTGCAGATGACATTGTAATCTGTGGTGAGAGTAGAGAGCAGGTGGAAGAGAATCTGGAGAGGTGGAGGTTTGCACTGGAGAGGAGAGGAATGAAGGTCAGTAGAGACAAGACGGAATACATGTGTGTGAATGAGAGGGAGGCAGGTGGAAAGGTGAAGATGCAAGGAGTAGAGGTCGTAAAGGTGGATGACTTCAAATATCTTGGGTCAACCATCCAGAGCAATGGACAATGTAGAAAGAGGTGAAGAAGAGGGTGCAGGCAGGATGGAGTGGGTGGAGACGGGTGTCAGGGCTGATGTGTGACAGAAGGACAGCAGCAAGAGTGAAAGGGAAGGTTTACAAGACAGTAGTGCGTCCTGCTATGATGTATGGTTTGGAGACTGTGGCTCTGTCTAAAAGACAGGAGGCTGAGCTGGAGGTGGCGGAGATGAAGATGCTGAGATTTTCGTTGGGAGTGACAAGGCTGGACAAGATTAGAAATGAGCAGATCAGAGGGACAGTGAAGGTGGAGCAGTTTGGAGATAAAGCCAGAGAGGCTAGGTTGAGATGGTTTGGACATGTGTTGAGGAGGAATAGTGGATATATTGGGCAAAGAATGTTGGCGATGGAGCTGCCGGGTAGAAGGAGAAGAGGTAGACCTCAGAGAAGGTTTATGGATGTAGTGAAGGTGGACATGGAGATGGTTGGTGTGAAAGTAGAGGAGGCAATGGATAGGGCAAGATGGAGGCAGATGATTTGCTGTGGCGACCCCTAAAGGGAGCAGCCGAAAGAAGAAGAAGAAGAAGAAGAATGTGCTCCTTTGGCTTCTAAAGTTTCTCTTCTACTACTTAAATGCTATATATGTTTCTAAAACAACACGACATTCAGATGTTTAATCCAAGACCTTTATGCTCCATTTCTGTAGCTCCTGTAAGAATTAGTGCTAATGTTATGAAGCTACAGCTGTAAAGAAAATCTTAAAATACTCTATAAATTCTAGCAACTGTTGTGTGGCTAAACATTTCCATTTAACTTAATCATATCATATAAACATATCACTTCATTTGTAACACTGAAGATGACGTTCAGGACTTAAAGCTCAAAAACGCCTCTGACAGTAATTTGAGGATAAAAACCTTTATTTTACAATTTGTTTGGTCATCACTGACCAGTCCTCCTAAAGACCCATCCTGCTTTGCAGCATCAATTCTAGACCCCATTAAAGTAAACAGAAAGAGAAAGAAGCCAGAATAAGAGTTTCTCATGGTCAGTCTGGTGGTCTGTGTGTAAAGTGTGTTCAGCTCCAGGTGAAAACAGCCAAAGCCCACCGTTCCTCCTGGTTGGATGAGTGACTAGAGAGAAGACCTCCTTGCTACTGATTGGTCAGCTGTGATAACATATGGTGTTCTTAAACGTGCAGACTGATAATGTGGAGCTTATTGTTCAGACTAGAGGAGAAGTTTTCAGTCCCAGTGCTTCACAGACGTAATGAAATGTGAGCTTGAGGGAGTTTAAGAGGCTGAATGCTCCTTTATACAGCAGAGTAACATCTACACAACTTAGGAGCCGAGACAGGTTTGGTGTCTGAACTTTGCTTTTAGTTTTAGTATTAGAGCTACAAAGCTAATGTAGCTAAAGTTAAATTAGCTTTGTAGCTCCAGTGCTAAAGCTAAAGAAGCAAACTTGAGACACCAAAGAGGTTTTGGCTCGTGAGGCTTGTGAGGAGGAAACTGGATGAATGTGATTTTTCAGTGAACTGTTTCTTTAGTTTCTAAACATTTTAAAGTAAAACAGAGTAAAACACTTTACGGCTGTAAAAACAGGACGATCAGTTCTGACAGTCTCACAGTCCCAACTGTGTTTGTATGTGTAGTCACAGCATTTAGCAGCTTGTCTGTTTTCATCACCCAACTGAGACCAGGACCACATTGCTGCGCTGAGTCAGACTGTATTCTGACTGTCTAACAGCTTCAATGATGTTTTTACTGGAGCCCCTGTCAGTGAAGACCCTCCATGTCGTTTAACATCATATAGATTCTAACTCCAGTCATCCAGTCCTAATTGAACTGTGAATAGTGTCTGATGAATATGGAAAACATGCCACTCTTCACTGCCATAACACTATTTAACCCCATTTGGATACAGACACCTTTCTGAAAACTGAGGAATTCTGTCTCTAGTTCCTCTGTTTAGTCTGGATGTTGTGATGTGCTGCAGGGCATCACTGATCGGGGTGAATCTCCGCCGCATCATCAATCTGCATGAACATGTTGTTGGTTATTGACCTGCTTAGTCAGCAACAGTCAAATGAATAATTTCAGTGTTCCACACTTCAGCATGTGTCTATTAAGGCAACATTAGGCAGGATAACAGGTAACTGGGACATTATTTTCCGAAACTCCAACAGTGTTTTTATTTAAATGTAAATATGGAGCCCTTCATTAGCTGGATCAGGTGCTCTGGGGAGCTGGATTAAGAGACACAGCCTTCTACAAATGAAGCTCTGCACGGTCATGTTTACAGCATCACTCCTTCCTGCCGTGCTGCTTGTCTGGTTGCTGCCGTTACCGTTAGCCAGCTGCACCAGACTCAACAGCAGCAATGTATTTATTCCCTTTATACCTAAACACGGAGACAAACAACAGATCATCATTTACACTAGAGAAACACAAAGAACACGAGAACAATCAGCTGATGGTGGCTTCTTGTCCAGATGTTCTGATCCACCTTAAATGATGCACATTTACACAGGCATCAGAATGTAACTGTGGTGTCGTTTAAGGTGGAACGGAAAATTTGAAGGAGAAGCTGGTGAAGAAGAACCCAACTTCAGCTTCATGTTTGCACTATTACACGTTCACAGACTGCCCCAGAATCTAAACTACAGCCATATATTATTGAGCCAACTACTATTTGTAGATTAATCATTTTGTAAAGAGTCCAAAAAGTAAAGTAAGCTAGCTAGCATTGTCTTTAAGGGTATTAGCATTTATGCTAACCTCTACAGATGTTTATTACTCATATTTTGACTTTGGCCCAATCAGAAATATACAGTTACACTTATATGTGGCGGCCCGTTATGGTGTACCAGACTACACCACCCCTGGTTTATACCGTTAGACCCATAAATATTTGGACAGTGACACAATCTTCATGATTTGGGCTCTGCATGCCACCACATTGGATTTAAAATGAAACAAGAAGCAACTGAAGTTTAGACTTTTACGTTTAATTCAAGGGGTTGCACAAAAATATCCTATGAAATGTGTAGGAATTGCAGCCATTTTTCTGCAAAGCCCCTGAAATGAGGCTCAAAAGTAATTGGACAAATTAACTTTACCATAAATAAAATGTTCATTTTTAATACTTTGTTGAGAATTCTTTGCAGGCAATGACTGCCTGAAGTCTGAAACCAGTGGACATCACCAAATGCTGGGTGTCCTTTGTGATGCTTTGCCAGGCCTTTACTGCAGCTGTCTTCAGTTGTTGCTTGTTTGTGGGTCTTTCTGCTTTAAGTTTTGTCTTAAGCAAGTGAAATACATGGTCTAACGGGTTGAGATCTGGTGATTGACTCAGCCATTGCAGAATATTCCACTTCTTCGCCTTAAAAAACTCCTGGGTTGCTTTCACAGTAAGTTTTGGCTCATTGTCCATCTGTACTGTGAAGCGACGTCTAATCAACCTTGCTGCATTTGGTTAAGTCTGAACAGAAAGTTTATCCCTGTACACATCAGAATTCATCCAGCTGCTACTGTCTTCTGACACATCATCAGTAAACACTGGTGACCCAGTGCCATTGGAAGTCATGCATGCTCATGCCATCACACTGCTTCTACCATGTTTTACAGACGATGTGGTGTGCTTTGGATCATGAGCCGTTCAAGCCTTCTCCATACTTTCTTCTTCCCATCATTCTGGTACAGGTTGATCTTAGTTTCATCTGTCCAAAGAATGCTGTTCCAGAAGTTCCAGGTTTCTTTAGACGTTTTTTGGTAAAGTCTAATCTGGCCTTTCTATTTTTGAGGCTGATTAATGGTTTGCACCTTGTGGTGAACCCTCTGTATTTGCTCTCATGAAGTCTTTTTGTGAAATGTTTTTCTTCACCATGGAAAGGATTCTGCGATCATCCAACACTGTTGTCTTCCATGGACGTCCAGGCCTTTTTGAATTCACAAGTTCACCAGTATCAAACTGTTGATTTGGCCACTCCTAACATTTCTGCTATCTCTCTGATGGATTTGCTCTTTTTTTTAGCCTAATGAAGCTCTTCTTCACTTCCATTGAGATCTCCTTTGACTGCATGTTGTGGGTTCACAGCAACAGCTTCCAAATGCAAATGCCTGGAATCAACTCCAGACCTTTTACTTTCCTAAGTGAGGATGGATTAATGAAGTAACAGCCCATGCAGCCCACAAAATAGCTTTTGAGATAATTGTCCAATTACCTTTGGACCCTGAAAAAGAGGCAGCTACATATTAAAGAGCTGTAATTCCTAAACCCTTCCTCCAGTTAGGATGTGAATACCCTCAAATTAAAACTGAGCGTCTGCACTTTAGGCTTATGTTGATTATCCAACTGTATCTTGAATATGTTTTGGTAAACGGCTAAAATACCAAAACTTGTCACTGTGCAAATATTTCTGGGCTTAACTGTACTTAGAGTAAAGGGGGACGATGACGGAAGATCATTTTCTCAATGACGCGTGAATCGATTCAACGAAAAAGAACAAGGAGAAAAAAAAACATTCCAGCAACACCTGCTAATCACTCCAAGCTCACTGCACTGCAAACTTCTACCATTCAAGTGAACACTGCAGTCCATCCCCAAACATTCCTCCCAAACTCCCTGGACTAGACTTAACCCCACGCAGACTGGACTATAACTAAAGGAAAAATAATAGTCGTAAAAACTAGAAATGTGCCTTTCCTGAAGGAAACACAGGATAGTTGCGCAGCGGATACTATGGAAGTCGATACAAGGAACGAGGGATGAAAAAAATACATATGGAAGAGTGCGGATGGCTGTTAGTTAAAGTCATGCATGGAACGGTTTATAGTGTTGCAACCAAAGTATTTCAAACTACAACAGGTGACCTGTTTTTTTGATGCCTGATTACTTGGAGCTTGGATCAGACTTTTGGCTGTACATGCAAATTAATCATTACAATAAATTTAGGATTATGTGTTTGTGGAGTGATTTAATTCTTAATCCCACTACTTTTGGAAAAAACATTACATGTACGCAACTATAATAATAATATAAATCGGATAACAGTGTAGTTGTGCATTGCTTTAGTAATATAATAACTAAATAATAACTATAATAACTAAAACAATGCACCCACTCTGGCCAGTGGCTCACAACACACTAAATTTAATTTAAATCTCAATTAAAACTCATAAAAACTGAATAATTAAAGTGCTAAGAGAACAGCAGCTGGCCCAGGGTGTACGCTGTAGTCAGTCTGGGGTACTAAGGCCAGCGCTGTAAACTGGACGCTGCAGTTGGTGCTGACTTTGCTGATTCTCCAGGCTACTTGGATCAACGTAGTCGAGACTGAACCCGCAGTTCCAACAACACGGAACGCCGGCACCAAGACACCCATCGACTTAGCCTAGCAGCAATGAACCAAAACCTGCCACCAGGACCCCAAGGTGTTTGTATATATGCCTGATCCCATCCTAATTACTGACGTAGCCCACATAGAAAAACACAAACAGAAGGTGCTCCACTACACAGGCTCCATATGCATTAACATCCAGTGCATTAACAGGTAGTTTATCAGGGGAGAAAACAGGGATAAAAAAACAGGAATTGTGGAAAAATACATCAGATTCCACAAATAAATAAATAAATAAATAAAAGGCTTTAGTGCACAGATCATTATACACAGTGCAGATTCTGCATTAATTAGAAATGAAACCTCATTAAGGGCTCATGTTTAATTTAATAACGATAAAGGAGGCTATTATTAACTGTGTGAACTCCAAATCGGCTGTGTCCCAATACGAATAAGCCTCCTGAGTGAATCCGTCAGCAGCTGATCTACAGTCCGGCTGGTTTCTATGGAGCATCAACATGGATCATTTCAGCTGACCGACACTGCACTGGACGTTTAGCTCCAACACGCTTCACTTTAATTAGGATGTTTTAAAGGCGTCATTAAAATGGAAACGACTACAAATAAACAGATTTTAGCCGGTATAGATCATCTTGGTACGCGATGGATCGACTGAGATATTTGATTGATTATTGATTATTTCATTTATTTTTATCTGTCAGCGCTGCTGATGGAATTGAATTAACCTGTGCAGTGGTGCAGCATCTGCATTTTGAAAACTCCAGTCTTTTGTCTCACAGTGCTGTGAAAAAGTATTTGCCCCTCACTCGATTTCTTCTATTTTTGTTCATTTGTCTCATTTAAATGTTTCAGATAATCCAACTAGTTTTAATAAAGATAAAGACACACAAGTAAACACAAAATGCAGCTGTGATGTTCAAATGGGAGCTCCTCAGCCTGCAGGTTGGGGTTTAGATCATCCTGTCAGTCCAGGTTTCAGTTGTTTGATATGATTACAGAGTTGATTTCTATAGAGACAGTGAGACCATCACCATACAGAAAGACTGAGCTCCATCAATATATATTAAGAATCCTTCCATAATCTCACTGCAGCTCCCTGAATAGACCTTATAAACAAATAACACTTCAGGGACACACAGAGCAGCGTAAGCGCAATAGACACATATTACTGGATATCCTACTGTAAGTGTTAATCCTCTGGTAGAGTCTAAAACTGGTTTAAAGGTAGTTCTTAGGTACTGATGAACATGTTAGACCTTTCCCAGTCTCTCATTAAGCCCTCACACAACAAACACCGCTCTTAATAAAGTCGTGAGTTTGTCCTACTAACATTTTAATGTAAATCACTCATAATAAAGTAACAGTGAACAATAAATAATGAGAAAGTAACAGAGAATAATAAATAATGATAAAGTAACAGAGAATAATAAATAATGATAAAGTAACAGTGAATAATAAATAATGATAAAGTAACAGAGAATAATAAATAATGACAAAGTAACAGAGAATAATAAATAATGATAAAGTAACAGCGAATAATAAATAACGATAAAGTAACAGTGAATAATACATAATGATAAAGTAACAGAGAATAATAAATAATGATAAAGTAACAGTGAATAATAAATAATGTTAAAGTAACAGTGAATAATAAATAATGTTAAAGTAACAGTGAATAATAAATAATGATAAAGTAACAGTAAATAATAAATAATGTTAAAGTAACAGTGAATAATAAATAATGATAAAGTAACAGTAAATAATAAATAATGTTAAAGTAACAGTGAATAATAAATAATGATAAAGTAACAGTGAATAATAAATAATGTTAAAGTAACAGTGAATAATAAATAACGATAAAGTAACAGAGAATAATAAATAATGATAAAGTAACAGTGAATAATAAATAATGATAAAGTAACAGTGAATAATAAATAATGATAAAGTAACAGAAAATAATAAATAATGATAAAGTAACAGTAAATAATAAATAACGATAAAGTAACAGTGAATAATAAATAATGATAAAGTAACAGTGAATAATAAATAACGATAAAGTAACAGTGAATAATAAATAACGATAAAGTAACAGAGAATAATAAATAACGATAAAGTAACAGTGAATAATAAATAACGATAAAGTAACAGAGAATAATAAATAATGTTAAAGTAACAGTGAATAATAAATAATGTTAAAGTAACAGTAAATAATAAGTAATGATAAAGTAACAGAGAATAATAAATAACGATAAAGTAACAGTGAATAATAAATAACGATAAAGTAACAGAGAATAATAAATAATGATAAAGTAACAGTGAATAATAAATAATGTTAAAGTAACAGTGAATAATAAATAATGTTAAAGTAACAGTGAATAATAAATAATGATAAAGTAACAGTAAATAATAAATAATGTTAAAGTAACAGTGAATAATAAATAATGATAAAGTAACAGAGAATAATAAATAATGATAAAGTAACAGTGAATAATAAATAATGATAAAGTAACAGTAAATAATAAATAATGATAAAGTAACAGTAAATAATAAATAATGTTAAAGTAACAGTGAATAATAAATAATGATAAAGTAACAGTAAATAATAAATAATGTTAAAGTAACAGAGAATAATAAATAATGATAAAGTAACAGTGAATAATAAATAATGATAAAGTAACAGTGAATAATAAATAATGATAAAGTAACAGAGAATAATAAATAACGATAAAGTAACAGTGAATAATAAGTAATGATAAAGTAACAGAGAATAATAAATAACGATAAAGTAACAGTGAATAATAAATAATGATAAAGTAACAGAGAATAATAAATAATGATAAAGTAACAGTGAATAATAAATAATGATAAAGTAACAGAGAATAATAAATAATGAGAAAGTAACAGTGAATAATAAATAATGATAAAGTAACATTGAATAATAAATAACGATAAAGTAACAGTGAATAATAAATAACGATAAAGTAACAGTGAATAATAAATAACGATAAAGTAACAGAGAATAATAAATAACGATGAAGTAACAGTAAATAATAAATAACGATAAAGTAACAGTGAATAATAAATAATGATAAAGTAACAGGGAATAATAAATAATGATAAAGTAACAGTGAATAATAAATAATGATAAAGTAACAGAAAATAATAAATAACGATAAAGTAACAGTAAATAATAAATAACGATAAAGTAACAGTGAATAATAAATAATGATAAAGTAACAGTGAATAATAAATAACGATAAAGTAACAGAGAATAATAAATAATGATAAAGTAACAGTGAATAATAAATAATGATAAAGTAACAGAAAATAATAAATAATGATAAAGTAACAGTAAATAATAAATAACGATAAAGTAACAGTGAATAATAAATAACGATAAAGTAACAGAGAATAATAAATAATGATAAAGTAACAGAGAATAATAAATAATGATAAAGTAACAGTGAGTAATAAATAATGATAAAGTAACAGAGAATAATAAATAATGATAAAGTAACAGAGAATAATAAATAATGATAAAGTAACAGAGAATAATAAATAACGATAAAGTAACAGTGAATAATAAATAACGATAAAGTAACAGAGAATAATAAATAATGATAAAGTAACAGTGAATAATAAATAATGATAAAGTAACAGTGAATAATAAATAATGATAAAGTAACAGAGAATAATAAATAACGATAAAGTAACAGTAAATAATAAATAACGATAAAGTAACAGTAAATAATAAATAACGATAAAGTAACAGAGAATAATAAATAATGATAAAGTAACAGTGAATAATAAATAATGATAAAGTAACAGTGAATAATAAATAATGATAAAGTAACAGTGAATAATAAATAATGATAAAGTAACAGAGAATAATAAATAACGATAAAGTAACAGTAAATAATAAATAACGATAAAGTAACAGTAAATAATAAATAACGATAAAGTAACAGAGAATAATAAATAATGATAAAGTAACAGAGAATAATAAATAACGATAAAGTAACAGAGAATAATAAATAATGATAAAGTAACAGTGAATAATAAATAATGATAAAGTAACAGTGAGTAATCAGACTGCGCCGCCAGCAGAGGGCAACGACAGCGAGGCGCCACAAGCACAGAGAACTCCGATTCCCACAAGCCCTCAGGCTGATTAGGCCCAACCTGGCACACCTGTGGACTCCTCTACTTAAGGCCGTGGCAAACAGCAGCCCTTTGTCCCACCTTTGTAGAGGGGTGACCAGAATGGTACTTAGTCCAGGTGAGTGTTTAAACAAAAAGAAAAAATAAGAAAAGAACACAAAAAGAAAGAGGGCTGGAAAAACAAGAGAAACTGCCCCAAAACTACTTAAAAGCCCAAAAAGAAGGCTTCAATAAGAAACAGCTCCAAGCCATAAAAAGTGTTTGTTCCTCAAAGATCAAAGAAGTGAAACCTAAAGCTGATCTTCCTCTCATAATTACAGAGGAAGTGTTTTTAGTTTTCAGATTATCTTTTATTTTACTTTTCTATCTCCACCTTTGTTTGAGCTGCTTTCAGTGTAGACAGTGTCCTGAAGTTCAGTCGCTACAAATCAAACCCTGTTCTTATAAAGCAGCATTAATATATATTATATATTATATATTATCATTCATAGTGTAACAGTGACCGTGCTGAACTCCTATGAAAACTCAGTGGTGTTTTATCTGATCAAACCAATTCATTTATTATTATTAGTTACAGACGGAATGAAGCTGGTGTTCATATTAAAATCTACAAGGTGTGTAAAACGTCACACGAGTAAAAGAACCAAACACTGTTTTAATGCCACCGTTGATTTTTGTAGTATAAATGTTACCGAATGTAATTAAAACATCACTTTATTAAAATGTCAGTCTAGACCTCACATATAGATCATGAACAGGTGTTACTCTAAACGCTGCCCTGGTCAATGTTTTAAATCTGCAGAGCACCTTTAGGCCTTCAGCTGTTCAGCTCAGCTTTATTTACTCGTAGAGTGAGTGACCTAGTCTTAGTCCAGCTCTGCTAACTGTGGAAACGCCACACCAGCATTTCTAATTATGAGCCCACCTGTATAGTTTAAAGAAGGCAGCACAAAACACAAACACACAGGAACCGTAACCTGAGCGTAGAGTCCAGCCACATTTATCAGCTCTGCACATCCAGCCGTCCAGCAGTGTGGAGTATAAACTGTGAGTGATGAGAGAAACATGCTGTTTCAGGCTTTTATCACCTTCTGAAGATTCACCCAGCTTATAAACCACTATTACTGTGTCTAAATGGCTGCTAACATTAGCTGTTAGCTCATCTCAGGTCACCGTCTCAGGACGCCACCGATCCGCTGCAGGACACACACTCACACACACGCAGGTTTTTAAGTCTTATGGGGACATTCCGTATCAAACCAGTTAGAACGTGTTTACAGGGACCACCTTTCCCTTTGCTCTAAAGAGAAGCTGGAAATGTTTAAACATATCACTTCAGATTCTTCTAGACCAACTTAAACTCTGGACACATCAACCTGACCTGACGCTCGTATTTAGGGACATGTTGAAAATTTCCCGCCTGCAGTAAGAATGTGGTTCATAAGGTCGTACCTGCTCCACCAGGACGCTGATTTAACAGTACAGGAATGAGGTCATTACGCTGTGTTAGAAGGACAAAGATGGTTTACTGGCACTTTATACACCAACACAGACATGACTGTGTGGTACGATGCCAGGATGTGCTGATTAAGCAGAACACTGTATTGGGCTTCATTCAAAGCAGTAAAGGCTGAAACACATCTGTCTCAGCAACGTTCCAGAAACAGGAATAAAATCCAGAACGTGGTTCCAACCGTGATCTGACTGGCTGCATCAGACGCTGTTCTTGTGGTTGTAGTTGGTCTTTCTCATTTGCTCTCTGTAAATATATGATCATGAGGATCAATGTGGAAGTTTCAGAAAAAGACTAGAAATGAAAACATCAGTTAATCTTGTTTTCATTCACAGTGAATGTTCATCTTTAAATTCCCTGCATCTCCATATTAAAGCTCCTTATAGCAGATAAACCGTGGAAACCGTTTAAAATGAGCACATCAGCCTGTCCTCACACATTACACTGACCGGACACTTCATTAAGTCCACCTGCTTGTTTCTACACTCACTGTCCACTTTATCAGCTCCACTGACCAGATAGTTTCTCTCTGTAGTTCTACAGTTACAGACTGCAGTCCATCTGTTCCTCTGATACTTTGTTACCCTGAGTGCAGAAAGTAGGAGGTGGACTGAATGAAGTGGCTGCCCAGTGTCCAGCTAAATGAGAGAGTAATATCATTCATACTGAAAACCTTTCCACTGTAATGAAACTCAGACATGACCACTTTCAGGGCATCAGGACACGTTTTCTGTCTCCTTTCAGGTTCATGTTCAGTTCTTAGTTTCCTCTGTGATCCAGAAGAAAACCTCCCTTATCAGAATGGACACGGCTGAATACGCCACAGCCTATGAGAGAAAACCGAGAACATGCTGACCACATCAGACCACATTAACCTCAAACACATCAATAAACACAGCCAGTTAAATATGAATATTAAACAACCATTGCACCCCCCAAATTGTCTTTGCCCCCCCCCCAAGCACAATGCAAGCAACGGCTATTTTTAAAATGATCTCTGAACCAATCACAAAAATGCATTTTGCTTTACAGCGTGAAGATATTTCCTTGCTTATTCCTGATTGGCTCTTTGAGTCATATAAAAATGGGCAGACTGCCCCAAACAGTTCAGTTGGGCAGTGTATGTTCTGTTAGTGTGAGCGAGAGGCAGGTATACTGGTAAACACTCTTCTGAGTTTAAACTGACGTCGTCATGGTAATATTTGCTTAACTGTGGTTTTTCGTTGCTTTAATGTTACTTTCCTCTTACACAGGTGTTGCTTAAAGTATTTTATTAGCCGTTAGCGGTTAGGCTAACTTGGTTCTCCTAGCACAGGTTTAAGTTTATTGATGTCTTTCTGTGCATTTTTCATTTAATAAATATAAACTGTAGAAACACTTACAATGCATCGTTTTTTGATCTAAAAACAATCAACTGACCGTGTGAGTGTCACACCCGAGGGCTCCTCCACACCATGTCAAACACCACCAGCGTTAGCTGACTGTGCTCTTCCCCCGCGCGAGCCGTCGCGGCTCATGGTTTAAACGCTTCCTCGCCATCACAGCCAGTATTAAATGCTTTTCAGAGCGAACTTTTGGCCACACAGCACGGGCTTTTAATCCGAGCTGGTATCGGTCCAGGCCATGGCTTGAGTGTTCTGTAAGAAGTGACGCATGCTTTTGCTTTCCGTGTCGAATATTTGAGGGTAAAATGAGAGAGATTTAGCATTCACAAAGCACGGCTATACAAACTGGAAAGCGGCACTTGACAATGATAAAGGCTTTCAGAAGCACGCATCCAGTCAGAGTCATGTCCGAGCTTGGCTTTGTGGGCAGAAAAGAAACAGAGAGAGTCAAGAGGTGACACCATCACTGGTCTATTGGGTCCAACCCAGACAGAGAAAAACCGCTACTATGTTCGAAGCATAGCGGATGTGGTTCGGTTTTTGGCTGTAAATGAACGGCCTTTTTGTGGTACCCAGGAGTCGAGTCAAAATGACGACATATCAGCTGGACTTTTCATCAAGCTTTTTGAATATACTTTAACCAAAGACCCTAAATTGGCAGATATAGCAAAACATATTCCTCAGAATGCAAAATATACATGGAAAGATGAGCAAAATGAGATCATTGACACGCTAGCAAAGATGGTTTTGATTGAGATTAAACACAAATATGACAATGCAGACACAGCAGGCTTTTGTATAAAGAGTGATGGAACCCGAGACAGGTGTAATGTAGAGAACCTTTCCCTAATGATCAGGTTCATCTGTAATTCTGTTCCAGAAGAGCATCTTATTGGCTTACTTGACTTAGATCAGCTAGATGCTGAATACATAACTGATCAAATACTAAAGCATCTCTCTGATGGAGGTTACTGTTCTGATCACATCATAAGTCAGTGCTATGATGGAGCAGCTGTAATGAGTGGGTTGAAAGGTGGAGTGCAGACACTGCTTCAAAGAAAACTTGGTAGAGAAATTCCCTACATTCACTGTTATAATCACCAGCTACATCTCACAGTGGTCCATGCAATGCAAGCAGATTCACGTGCTAAATCCTTTTTTGCACTTTCTAGCACACTTCATTCATTTTTCCAGCGACATTATGTGGTTCGGCGTTATGACACCCCCCCTCTCAAAAAGCTTCTAGAGATCCGGTGGACCAGTCATTTTGATGTGACAAATTGCTTAGTGCAGAATGAAGAGGTCATTTTTAAAGTTCTGTCTGATGTGTCTGAAGATTCTGATGCACCTGTTGATTTATGCACAGAGGCATCAGGGCTCTTAGTGCAGATGAGAAAACATCATTTCTTTGAAATTGGAAAGTTCCTTTTAAAAGTTCTTGCCATTTTGAAGCCGCCAATTCAATCTTGCAAGCCAATTCTGTAGACCTGTGTAAGGCTGGGGAGGTCATCTGTGCATCTCTGAGTGCTTTAAAAGATCTACGTACTGATGAATCCCTGAATGATCTGGCTATGTCAGAGAGTCCACCTTCAAAGCGGAAAAGGACTATGAACACACAGTTGACTGACAGCGTGGTGCTTTCCAGTGTAGGGCACAGACCTGGTGACTCATGTCATACACCAAATCAATCTTTGAGGAGGTCGCTTCTGGAAATTTTAGACAGAGCCATTGATGAAATGAAGAACAGATTTTGTAGAAGAAATCTGGATTTGATGACAGCTGTTAATGGTCTCCTCCCTCACGATGGCTCTTTTCTTGATCTGGCCATATTAGAGCCCCTACAGCAACTTTAGGCTCAGCTAAAGGTTTTAGATAACTGTATCCACACTGTGCATATAGAGATTTCATTTTTTGTATATAGTTTGTTTGGTTACGTTATTTTTAACTTGGCATTATTTTTACATGACCTTCTCGTTGCAAGGCAGGAGTGTTACAGCCACAATATATAGGTTTATAGTTGTGTTCAATGAAAATATGATTACTGTTGTTCATTTGCACTTATAGTCTTTACATAATTTGTTATACTGTGCATAAATACTGCATTGTACCAGTACGTTTCATAACATCAATAAAAACTTCAGTACTTTACCAGATTTTTTACCATTAAAGTGCAGTAGATAAGAATTTTCCTTATTTTATGTACTTTCATATTTTTTTCTTTTTCAAAATAGAAATGTGACGAATACCCCCCCCCCCCTTTTTTTTATAGAATTTGTATTCTTTTGTTTTCTTTATATTTTAATTTCCCAATAATCTAAATATTCTCACTCATTCCTATTTCCACGTTTGAGTATTCTCAGTGTGTGTGTAGGTACATTTGTCAGCTTTGACTTAAATTTGTATTAAAGCCTTTCAAGAAATAGAGTTGTTCTATTAGTAATGGCAATTTAATTAAGGGGGCGTATTAAAATGAAATACAATTAGATCATCTTTTTTCTCCTTTTACATAATCAACATGTATTTTTTAATCATTGGGGTTTAAGTTTTTATTTCTTTACCTCATACATCACTTTAAGCCAGTATCAATAGCTTGGCTGTCATCATTCATGCACAAATCAAGCCTTGAATATATTTCAGGCTTCAAAAACATGACAATCAACATGCCCCCTCATTAGGTTTTACTGCCCCCCCAAGCAAAGCAGTCCAGAACCGGGGCTGTGAGAGGTCCTTACAAAACTACACAAACCAACACCCGCGCTCTTACACTCACACACACACACATATACACACACACACACTCCAACAGACGCACGCTCTCTCTCTCGCGCGCGCGCACGCGATCACACACACATTCTCTCGCGCGCGCACGCGAACACACACTTTCCCTCGCGAACACACACACACACATTCTCTCGCGCACGCGAACACACACTCACACACACTCACACAGACGCACACTCTCTCTCTCTCGCGCGCGCACGCGATCACACACTCTCCCTCGCGAACACACACACACTCTCTCGCGCGCACGCGAACACACACACATTCTCATTTTCTCGCGCGCGCGAACACACACTCACTCTCATTCTCTCGCGCGCGAACACACACTCACTCTCATTCTCTCGCGCGCGCGAACACACACTCACACTCACACTCACACTCTCTCTCTCTCTCTCTCTCTCTCTCTCTCTCTCTCTCTCTCTCTCTCTCTCTCTCTCTCTCTCTCTCTCTCTCTCTCTCTCTCTCTCTCTCTCTCTCTCTAATGTCTCTTCCTGTGTGCAGATTCCTGTGACTTCACTCTGGATCCAAACACAGTGAACAGTCGTCTCTCTCTGTCTGACGGGAACAGGAAGGTGAAGAATGTGATAGTTCCCCACTTCTATCCTGATCATCCAGAGAGATTTGATTACTGTTGTCAGGTTCTGTGTAGAGAGAGTCTGACTGGACGCTGTTACTGGGAGGCTCAGTGGAGCGGAGGTGTTTATATAGCAGTAACATATAAATCAATCAGGAGGAAAGGAGGCAGTGGTGACTGTGTGTTTGGACTGAATGAAAAGTCCTGGAGTCTGAGCTGCTCTAATAACAGTTACTCTGTCCGTCACAATAAGAACGAGACTAAACTCTCTGCTCGACCGTCCAGTAAGAGAGTAGGAGTGTATGTGGACTGTCCGGCCGGCTCTCTGTCCTTCTACAGCGTCTCTGATGATCAAACACTGACGCACCTTCACACGTTCAGCACCACATTCACTGAACCGCTCTGCGCTGGGTTTTATATTTATTACGACTCCTCAGTGTGTTTAAAATAAAATCTCCTGAGTGAAACACAAACCATAAAAATATCAGGTTTGTGGGGTTTTATGTGTAAAACAGTGTAAAGATTCATTTTTACATCATTTTTATCTTCATTCTTTATGTGGCTTATTATTATTATTATTATTATTATTATTATTGTTATTATTATTGTTATTATTATTGTTAGTAATGGTGGTAGTAGCAGTTTAATATTGCCGCTTCCTAATGTGCTGGGATTGTATTCATGGTCTCTGCCTTTGGTTCCCCCCTCCCCCTCCAGGTCACTGCTGTGCTCTGAGGTGTGTGTGTGTGTGTGTGTGTGTGTGTGTGTGTGTGTGTGTGTGTGTGTGTGTGTGTGTGGTGTTTATCGCCACTGGCCTCCGTTCAACCGTCCTTGCCTGAGCCTCGCGCGCTCCAGCATTCAGGTAAACGTGCAGGTGTGTCTGGAGCGTCGGGAGCTTCATGGCGCTGCTTGTATCTTCAGCGTGTTGTTTGGTTTGTTCCTCACCTGCTGGGGCCGACGGCGCTTGGCCAATCAGGAGGCTTCTCTGCGGCGCGTCATTCATTCCGTGAGTAAGTCGCGTCTGCTGAAGCTCTTGGCTTTGATCCAGCAGCGCTGCAGCTCCTGTTTGTTTATGGTCATCAGTGGGGCCAGTGAATGTGGTGCCGGCCGACGCGCCCGCTGTATAAGCGCTATAAGCGGCCTGTATCCGGGGATAAGCCGCCGTTTCGCCTCACGGAGCCTTGAAACTCCCGGCGCCCGCGTTTAAAGCGTCGCTGATCGTTTAGCGGTCATTAGGCCGTCGGGCACTCGCATTATTGAGCGGCGGCTGGTGTTTTAATGTTTGTTCTTTTGGCTGTTCTGTGTGATGAATGTGTTTGGGGGGACTGGGGCGCCCCCTAGTGACCGTTTTAAGAACTAACTGAACGTCAGAGCAGCTGTATGTTAGCCTATCACAGCCTAAGCTGCAGCTATCCTGTTAATCTGCTGTGGGTTGCCATCGCCTTGTGTTATCCTCTTTTTCTGGGGGATTTGGCTGCTGAGAAATACTAGTGCGCTTGTTTTGTGCACTTGGTGCATTCAGTGTAACAGCTTTGTGTAGTTCAAGCCATTTTTTGGCGGGGCCTAAGATTAAGCCCAGTAACTCTCTAGCCGAGCGGCACTGCAGCCGTTGTCTCCTGTTCTTTTCTTTTGGGTGTTGAGTTGGGTTGATTGTACTGTAGGTGCTGAGAGCTCCAGGGGGCGTGGCTTATTTTGTGTTCACTTTACTTTTGGGAGTTTGTGTATTTTGGTTTGCTTCTCTTTGCACGGGTGACTTGTGTTGAGATGTTTGGTGTTGCTGAAGGTGGTCTGCCTCCCCTGGTGAGTCTCTGCCCTACAGGCTTTTTTGTTTGTATTGTATTTTATTGAATCAGCTGGCAGCCAAAAGATTTTAATGTTAATTATATTATTTTTAATAATTGTAGTATTAATAAACTTCCTAGTTTGATCAATCTAGTATTACTTTGTTGTTGCTGTTAATATTAAATGCTTATTTTTGTAGTTGTGGTGTGTGTGTGTGTGTGTGTGTGTGTGTGTGTGTGTGTGTGTGTGTGTGTGTGTGTGTGTGTGTATCTATCTATCTATCAAGTTTGATTTAAATTTGATTTTGATTAAATAAACTTTTGTTTGGGAAATCTTAGTCTTACTGTGTCCTTCACTCAAAATTCCCTGGGTGCAATTCCCAGAGTGGCGTAGTTGGCTACACTAGTCTTATTTCATTATATAATCTTATACAACTTATAGTTCTCCGTTACATTTATAATGAAACCGTCTGTATTCGTTTCTGTGCCTTTAAGACTGATATATGTAAATGAGCTGTGTTCTGATTGGCTGTGCTGTGCCTCATTTATAAAGCAGTTCAGTCTGTGTTTCTCTGGTTTGGAGATTCAGATGGAGACGATGTTCAGAACCAGTGGAAGATCTACAATAAAGAACTGATTAAACTCCCAGAATTATGATCATTTAATAAAATAAAGTGCTGATAAAGTCGCGTCTGATTTATTTACAGCTGCACAGACGAAACCGACTGAGCTGAAAGTGAAACTACACACCTTTCAGGGTAAATACAGGCTAGCAGGTTAGCATGGAGCTAACACGTAACTTCAAACCTAGCAGGTTAGCATAGAGCTTACAAACCATTTCACAGCTAGCAGGTTAGCATGGAGCTAACACGTAACTTCAAACCTAGCAGGTTAGCATAGAGCTAACATGCTACTTCACAGCTAGCAGGTTAGCATAGAGCTAACACGCTATTTCACAGCTAGCAGGTTAGTGTGGAGCTAATGCACTATGACTAGTGAGTTGTTTCACAGCTAGCGGGTTAATATATACACTGCCCTCCACAATTATTGGCACCCCTCTTTAAGATGTATTAAAAGCCTTAAAATAAATGCAGTTTTTATTTCAGAAACATCATCTCTCACTGAAAAATGTAGCCTTTAATAGGCATGTGACGATACACTCAGCTCACGAGACGAGACGAGACGAGACACGATATTGGGTTCACGAGAACGAGACGAGATTTTAAGAAAACTAAAATGACAAATTATATGACTGGACAACAGACTTTTATTTGACTGAGTTGCACATGCATTTTGAAATGTTTTATTATAACTCTTAACATGCATGATGTAAGCATGAACCTTTAATAAACTTCTTCCTCTACAAATTGAAATTAAAATAAAATTTTATAAAAGTTAAAATAAATAAAATAAATATTTCTCCTTTTTTCAAGTGCAAACAATACAGAGTGCAAATAGTGCAAACAGAGCCTGACCAAGTATGTCACTGACAATTTGCTGCAACTACACAGCCATGTTCTTTTCTAAGAATATCAGCATGTCCACATTCTCTGGCAGCAGTTGGGATCTTTGCGCATTGACTGTCTCCTGCTGTTGAAAAGATGCGCTCACTTGGAACAGAGGTAGCAGGGACAGAAAGGCACGATGGTGGTGCTGTAAATGTCTCTGCATCGTGCTCGTATTAGCCGCGGTGTACGGCATTGTTTTCATACAATGTTTGCATATGGTCCGTGTCTTATCAGTCACTCTCTTGCCATTTATCATTTCCGCCGGGTACCCAAAATGCTGCCAAACAAACGATTTGAAAGTGGCGGGGGCATCTTCAATAGTAATACCTGTATTTTCCGACGTCATTCTGGCTGCTTGCTGGATCACAAATCCCGCGAGACAGATTTTTAACGTGACGAGAAATATCGCTGAGATACATCGCGCGAGATCTCGTCACACCCCTAGCCTTTAACTTTGTTTTTTTTAAGTTCACATGACTTCTCATAAAATCACCTGCTCCACAGTTGTTGCCTGCCCCAAACAGTTCCTAGAAAATATGTCTGGACTTCGCTAAGCAGTACTGGGACTTCAACTGGGACCGTGTGCTTTGGTCAGATGACACCAAGATGGAGCTTTTTGGCAACAAACACTCTAAGTGGGTTTGGCGTAACACAAAATATGAGTATGTAGAGAAGCACCTCACACCCACTGTGAAGTACGGGGGAGGATCAGTGATGCTGTGGGCCTGTTTCTCTTCCAAAGGCCTCAGGAACCTTGTTAGGGTGCATGGCGTCATGAACTCTTTGAAATACCAGGACATTTTAAATCAAAATCTGGTGGCCTCTGTCTGAAAGCTGAAGATGGGTCATCACTGGGTCTTTCAGCAAGATGATGACCCTAAACATGTGGCCAAATCTACACAAACCTGGTTCACCAGACACAAAATCAAGCTCCTCCCATGGCCATCTCAGCCCCCAGACCTTAACCCAACTGAAAACCTGTGGGGTGAGCTGAAGAGGAGAGTGCATAGGAGAGGACCCAGGACTCTGGACGATTTAGAGAGATTGTGCAAAGAGGAATGGTGGAAGATCCGTCTCTCTGTATTCTCCCATCTTCTGAAGTGTGATAGAAGATTAAGCGCTGTCTTGTTGGCAAAAGGGGGTTGTACAAAGTTTTAACATCAGGGGTGCCAATAATTGTGGCACAGATGATTTCATGTAAAATAATTATTTCTTAATGTGGGATTTTTTTCCCACTGATTAAATGCACTTGAATTAAAGTTTTTTAATTAAGGGTTTTTCTATTTTGCATTCTTGTCCTATATTATTGAAAAAAATTACTAGAAACCTAAGAATATCTTAACGGGGGGTGCCAATAATTATGGAGAGTGCTGTATGAATATGTAAAGTATGTGCCGCACAACATGCAAAATCAAAATGAAGAACATTTTCATAACATTTTCATAACCATGCTCAGGGTAAGAATCTAATTTTCTGTACAGGTTTCTGTTAACTGAAAAGTTGAATATCCATAACTGATGTTTTTCTGAGAAGTTAAGAGTGCTTGGAGTTCCCAACCTGCAGAGGAAACACAGAGAAGCTGATCCCTCTCCAGACTCTGGAGCATGTTGTAGTACTTTGAGGTAACGCAGGTCTTGACATCACACCAGAGACGTTCAATGCTAGGAACATGTACAATATTTTTAATCAGAATCGAGTCAATGCCGACACATCCGAGGAATTTACAGACAATATGATGAACAAAGAGTATTAGCATGTGGAAAGAAACCGCCCTGGTATCTGGTAGTTCTGAGGGGTAGAAGCCATCTAGGCCCAGTCTATAGACACTGTATCTACAGGGCCATGAGAAGAATTTGCCCCTTCAGTTTCTATTTTTCATATTTGTCACACGTCAGTGTTTCAGATCTTCATACTACTTTTGATATTAGACACTGGAAAACTAAGTAAACACAAAATGCTGGTTTTAAATGATTTTATTGAAGGAAGAATGCAGGAGTGGTCGGCCTACCAAAGTTTCTCCAAGAGCACATTGATGACTCCTCCAGAAGGTCACAAAAGAACCCAGCCAAACATCTAAAGAGCTGCAGGCCTCTGTTACCTCAGTTAAGGTCAATGAACATGATTCCACAATAAGAGGGACGGGGTGAAAATGACATTGTTGGGACAGTTGCAAGGCGCCAACCACTGCTGACCAAAAAGAACACAAAGCCTCGTCTCACATTTGACAAAAAACATCTAGGTGACTTTTGGGACAAGATTCTGTGGACTAATGAGTCAAAGGTGGCGCTTTATGTGAGACATGGGTCCCATTACATCTGGCGTAAAGCTAACACTGCATTCCACCACAAGAACTTCATACCAACAGTCAATGTGGTGGTAGTGTGATGGTCTGGAGCTGCTTTGCTTCTGCCAGACCTGGATAGCTTGTCATAACTGATGGAATCATGAATTCTGCTCTCTATCAGAAAATCCTGAAGGAAAATGTCCGTCTGTCAGTTTGTGACTTAAAGCTCAAGCGCATTTGTTATGCAGCAGGACAATGATCTGAAGCACACATGCAAGTCCACCTATGAATGGCTCAAAAAACTAAATTGAGGTTTTGGAGTAGCCCAGGCAAGTCCTGACCTGAATCCCATCTCAAGACCTTAAACGGTCAGTTCATCCTCGAAAGCCCTTCAATGTAGCCAAATTAAAACAATCATGCAAAGAAGAGTGGGCCGAAATTCCTCCACAATGATGTGAAAGACTCATCGCAAGTTATCGCAAACATTTGATTGCAGCTGTTACTGCCAAGGGCAGCACAACCCGTTATTAAGTTTAGAGGGCAATTACATTTTCACATGATTGATGGTTTTGAATAAATCTTTATCTTCAATAAATGGAACGATCACAAAGCTGCATTCTGTGTTTACTCACTTTGTCTTTACATTATAGTAAATTAGCTGAATGATCTGAAACATTTAAATGTTACAAATCAGCAAAAATAGAAGAAATCAGGTGAGGGGCAAATACTTTTTCACAGCACTGTATATCTGTTGTATATTCATGGGTGTCAGTGTTTTAAAACAAGACAAAGCAAGAAAAGTATTTATGATTTTACACAAAATAGACCTCAAATGTTTGGTAAAACATGAGAAACCTCTGATTATGAACGCTTTTCCCAGACATGAAGCTTCCCTGTCTGTTCCATGAACACTCAACGTGAATCTGGGATTTTCATCATTTTCCACGCCTTGGTCAGCTCTGACCCTGTAATGCACACACAGGTGACCCAGAGTGTCAGTAACTTTGTACATTTTATTAACACATTAAAATCCAGATCTTAGTACTAATAAGAGCACAAAGTGACACTACAACGCACTGTTGACTAGGAATTACGCTGTTTGTCCTTCAGCCCAGCATGGTATTCCATAACATTCCCAGTTTGAAAAACACAAATTTGAAAGGCGTTATCTGCAGGTTCTCTATATGATGTCAAACACACAATTAATATCCTTGTGTGTAGCAAAGCATCACATCTATTCAAACTGCAAAAAGCGTAAAATTTTGGGAGAATCTGTTCAACATAAATGATGAACTGACCTAATTTTGTGTAAATAGAGCACAATATAGAAATATGTCCATATACGCAGCTTTTATATAAATATATGTCTGAGACTGTATGTTCTAGTGCTGTATCTCTTTCTCCTCACTGTGTTTGTATTCTTCTTGGGTAATAGTTCAATTAATAAAATAGACAATGTAGTGTGTGTGTGTGTGTGTGTGTGTGTGTGTGTGTGTGTGTGTGTGTGTGTGTGTGTGTGTGTACTACATTGATAATTTTGTATAACAAGAGAAAACAGAAATAAAGAAGAAAAGGACTCCACACCCATTTAAAACCATTTTATATACTTATGCTCATTTATCTGTGTTTCTGTCGTTGGGAATCATCATGTCGACATGGATGTGGAACAGACACCGTGTGTCACGCACACCTTACAGCTCGTCATCCACACGATACAGAAGGAATCAAGTGTCAAGAGAGGCCTTGATCAGTGGTCAGTGGTAAAGCTCTTTCGCAGGTCTTCCATTGCAGCACAGAGGCTACTGGACGAGTGTGGCCTTATTGTTGTAAATGACTGCCCCACATGCTGGTCAAGCAGGTTCAACCTCATTTCCAGCCTCCTCAAAGTGAAAGACTCAGTCTGCCAAATTGCAAACAACATGGGATGGGACAGGTTGCTCAAAAGCTGAAGTCCTTGCATGTGTTGCAGCCTAAAAGAATATCAGGAAGGAGTTCCAGTTCATAAATACAGTACTTGTGTATATTTTTTGTTATTTTATTTACGCAAGGCATATTTAAGTTGTTAGAAGCAAAAGTACAGAATTTTTAGAATATTTAGTTGTTTCATATATTTTTATAGCATTTATATTATTTTGTTAAGTATTGTTTACAAAGGGGTCAGAGGTTGCTGGAGAGTTGATAAGGGGGAGGAGTTAAGAGCGCGAGTCAGTCAGTAGTGATGTTCCATACCAGCGATTTCCTTTCCGATCCGATACTGAGTAAAACTCAGGCTGGTATCGGCGATACCGATCCGATACCGATACCTTGTGCAACTACACTTAATGTGTCTCGTAAATCTAAAAAAAGTAGTGTATTTCAAGTCATAGCATCATAAAAGAAATACAAGATATAAGAGTTATTTATTTATTTTAAATAAAGTATATTGAGGTAGCAGCCTCATTTACAATATAACAGAACTAATTCAACAGAAAAAACAGAAACTCACACAAATTGTTTTCAAACATGCAAAAAAAATTAAATAAGTAAAATAATAAAACAATTAAAATGAATTAGTGTTTAATTATCTAGAACTCCTGAAATATTGCAGTAACATGAACATACTGAATATCTAAATAACACTTAATTTACAGGTTTTTGTTGAGGAACAATATCATATTTACTGTTTTCCCCTTTAGTCTGTTCCGTTTTTTGCTCAGAACCTCTCCTGCCTTTGAAAAGACTCTCTCTGCTGGGACAGAAGTGGCAGTAATTCCCATGTATCTCACTGCTAGTTTGCTCAAGGCTGGGAAGGTTGGTTCATGTTCTTTCCACCAAACCAGTGCATCACTATCTCGGGGAATCACTTTCTCTTCTGAGTACCGACGTATTTCAATGAGTACATCACTGGCAGCTGACCTGTGATGTTGTCCTGACAAAACCTGCATGTCAAAATCAGTCCATATGCCTCCTTTTGATACAGCTGAACCTGAGGGGGCAGGACTCTGGTTTGGCTCTGAAGTAGAAGGCCCTGAAGTGGAAGTATATGGAGAAGAGCTAACAGTAGCTGTTGAGCTTGGGGCTAGAGTGGGAGCTGCCTGTCTTGTCTGATACACTTCCTGCATTTCTGAGAGGAGACGTTTTTTCATGACTTCCACATTGTCCTTGTCTCGAAATCCGAGATGTTTAAATCTAACATCCAGAAATGTACTGGCAGCTAGACAGTAAATGCTCTCAATACCCCTGAATCTGCGCTGACATTGCTGTGCCAGTTGTGCAGCAAGTGAGCTACCTTGACACTCACAGGCTGCTACAGCCCTGTGAATGAGTGATACAAGTGGAATAACTTTGGAGACTGAAACATACTTATCAGCCGAAACTTCCCGTGTCACTTCCTCAAATGGTCTTAATGCATCAACTGTTTGCTTGATGAGGGATAGTTCTCCCTGATTTAAGCACCGTGCATTCCTCCCTAAAAGGCAGAGGGCAGTGGTCACAGCTTCATTTTGTTCCCATATCCTCTCCAGCATGTAAGAAGCTGAATTCCAGCGGGAATCTACTGACTGGATTAGCTTGTGCTCTGCCACTTTCAACTGTTGTTGAATACCCCTGAGCTTTTGTGTGGCCTGTGTGCTGTGGTGAAAAAAGGACACGATCGCACTGCATTTCTCCAGCACTTTCACCACTTCTGGGACAGTTTTTATACTGTCCTTTACAACTAAATTTAGTGTATGTGCAAAACATGGATGATGCCTCCATCCAGCCTTGTGCACTGCAGCTACCATATTTGCACCATTGTCTGTCACAACTGCAACAACCTTGTCAGTTATGCCCCATTCATCTGTGATTCGTTTAAGGGTTAAACAGATATTATCTGCTGTATGCTGCCCTTGGAAAGTGTGGGTTTCCAGAACAAATTCCCTCATTTGCCAGTTTTCAATTAGATGACATGTTACAGTTAAATATGCCTCTGTGGAAACTGAAGTCCACATATCAGTGGTAATTACAACACTAGAAGCATTTTGCAAAGACGCCCTTACTTTGCCTTTGCATTCATCGAACATATTAACAAGATGAGTCTGTCAGTTTTTTCTTCCTGGGAGATTATATTTAGGGTCAAGAGCTCTCACAAATGCTTGGAAACCTTGGTCTTCAACTATGGACAGAGGCTGGAGATCCTTCACAATCATCTGTCCCAGGCATCTTGTGAGTGTTGCTGCTCTTGGGGAATCATCTTCAAACAATATAAAATCACAGGGCAAAACAAATTAAATACTTGCTATTTATAATACTGGGTAACTGAAATTGAAATTGGCAGTAAAATATTTAGTTAAATAAATAAATGCCACAATAATTGCAGAAGGTTGACAATACCTACATTTTTATATGTTCATTTAACAGCAAATTAGCCTGACTGTACATAATAATAGATACATTTTATGAAATGTTCACTGAAAGTTCACCATGGCTGTTTTATCACAATTACTATAACTTAGTGACGCCTAGTATATGTAATCTACTTTAAATAATTTATAGTTATCAATTATAAATACTTATCAATTTGTTAGCAAACCTTACCTGAATAAATCGCCCAGTCATGCACATATTTTTTACTCTAAGCTAAACTGATGCAGCTTTTTGTTGAATCGTGTATTTATGTCGTTATTTACTTCATAACCATATTTATGGTATTGATTTGAACAGCTCTTAACAGTAACAGCGCTTAGTGCTGCTTAAGGCTTCACATTGTCTCCCTCTGTACCTGGACAGTGTCCGCCTGCGGCACCGCAGCCGAAGGCCTCCGCTAGAGAGGTCTGTCTTGCCCTAGCATTAGCAGCATCTGACACAGTGCTCTCCTCTTCTGGCCGCCTAAGCGTGAAAGCCTCATATTTGGCCGTGTGGTTTACCCTAAGGTGTCTAACAAGGTTTGTTGTGTTGCCACAACTCCTTATAGTTTTTTTACACAAATCACAAACAGCATCTTGGCTGTTTGTGGAGCTGAAATAGCTCCACACATGACTTCTCTCGCGTTCCGCCATAGCGGTACGTACAGCGCCGTAGACTGAGCGAGCGTCTGGGTGAGCGTGCCGCAGTACTTACGCATTATGCACTGACCCAGGCGGAAGAAAAAGTAGTTCCCACCAACCGCATATCATTTAGACAAGATCTCAATATTTTAGTTACTTCCACAGTTTTCCTGTTAGTGCTTTGCATTACCTCAAATGACTGAAGTATCAAAAGTATCGATATTTTGATTTGAAAATCGATTTTAGAACATAAAGACCTGGTATCGATGGAATCGATATTTCAGTATCGATCCGCGCACCACTAGTTTAAACCGAGCGACCGTTACGAGCTGCTCACAGTAACTCGCTCACAGCATCAACAGCAGCGGGTTTATCGGCTTTATTCTCCGGTAAAACCTCCTCCAAACGGCCGCTACAGGCTTTATGGAGCCGCTCGGGACCCGGAGACCTTTTTCAGCTCCACACACACAAAAACGAGGATTTTTCAGCAGCGCCGGATCAAGTGGAGCTCCAGCCGGGATTACCGGACTACAGGGGGCAGAATTCGCTTTAAAAGGTGGGCAGTGATGAAATGAAACCCCCCTGACAGGAATTAGACCCTCTCTCTGCTTCTCTGGGGGTCCTGTCTCTAACGCTCGGGAAGGTTAGCGGAAGGAGCTAATCTAGCTAAGCTCTGTCTGTTGGAGCCTCGTTGCTGCGGCAGATTAGCGCCACTCAGACCCCCGTGAAGCCCCCCCATGTGGTCAGAGACGGAATAAAGCTGCTAATATTCGTTTGTGCTACTTTAATGATCAATTAATAGACTAAAAATGTTTTTAATAAGTGACGTCACTCAGCCCCCCATCAACGTCAACAGATTACATCCACAACCCCACCAGAGGGGCTAATGTGAGCCCACCCTGGTCGCTGTTAAAACCCGCTGTGTTCCTGGTGCTTCCAGTAAATTTCCGCTGATATTTGATGAGCGTTTTAACAAGTCACACATTAACATGAGCGCACAAGATACACTGAAAGACCAACATGAATGTTTTTCTTCCTTAAACTAAGCGTGACATCACAAAACCTCACTAACAGGAATTCAGCCTTTCTCAGGTCTTCACCATCACCCACTGCTGATCCTGTGGTGATGATGTCATCACTAGTGACTAAACCTGTTTATCAGCAACTGAAGAATTAAAAGCTCAAATGTTTCTTTTAACGGCTCAAACAGCTCAAACCAATATTAGCGTTTTATTCTATGTCTGACCACATGGGGGGGCTTCACGGAGGGTCCACTCAGAGCAGCGCGCTGTAAACCCTGACTGTTTGTCGTTGCTCAGGTTATTATTGGTGAACGAGTGAGGAGCAGTGGAGGAGAAAGAGCAGGGAAACTGAGGACGGCCTCGGTATCAAAGAGCTGATCTGTCTGAGTTTAGAGGAACATCAGCTCAGAGGGAAAAAGCTCTCCCACCATAAAAGTCCAGGCCGAGAGCCGAAGCACCACAGGAGGCTCGGAGCTTTGAAAGGTACAGAGGTTTTATAATCCACTGTGTTTGGAGCTGAAATAGTCCAGAATAAAGAGCAGCTGCAGTGGGTTTGATGATGTCTAGACTAAACAGTTACAGCAGAAAAGTAAAAAGAGCTTCTGAGGCTTTCAGACGTTTATATTCCCGACATAATAAGAGCCAAATGAACTAATAGAAGCTCTAATTACTCCCAGTCTACTGACACTGTGTTCTGGTTTGGGACGCAGCCAAAATATTTGTAACCTTTTATGGTTCTGGGTCTCACTGCAACTCATTAAATAAGACTGAATAACGGCTGATTTTCTCAAGATCTTCACTTAGAAATGATGACTAATAACTAAACAGGGCTCTAGATAAAAAGTAGCTTACGGAGCCGCTTCACAGAAAAAAATCAGACCAGCTCTGTGATTTAAAGGGGAACTCCACCCATTTTTCATAGTTTCCGCATAATTAAATGGTTACCATGCCAACAACATCACAGAGCGGTTTGGTATGAAACGCCTGGCTCTAGAGAGACTTACAGAGTCAGAACTGTTCACAGTGATGATGATAGGAACCAGACGAAAG
>NC_051222.1:3141661-3244161 GCF_015220715.1 Pygocentrus nattereri | reverse complement strand
AAAGCTCTAAAAATCTGCTGCAGCACTACTGAAAACCAGCCTGACTGCTGCACTGATCTCAGAGTGGGGCTTCAATGAGTTCAACAATGTTTTCTTGTCAGTAGTTTGAAAAGGCAGTCAGGATTAATGTGATGACTGTACTGAGCTGAGTGGTCTTTATCCCTGAGGACAATTTGTCAATGATTTCTGAAGAAATTCAAATGGACCACTGAGAGAAATTAAGCTTCTATCTGCTGATCTAAGGTGGTCAACTCCCTGCATTGTTGGTTTGGCCCTTTGATTGCTGACCATATGGTCAGCAATATAACCCTCCAGGGTGGCAACCATCAAGGAGTGTTGATGTTCGCCATCCTTGCAGGGAGTCGGCACCTCTGTCCTTTTGATAGGGTAATCACCATCCCCCTGTTTAACCCCCTCTTCCTATCACCCTCATCCCCCTCTCATTCCCTTGCTTAACCCCCCTCTTCTTATCACCCTCATCCCCCTTGCTTACCCCCCCTAAAACTCCTTTTCCACACCTTTATCCTCCTCCCACAACTTCCAGTGTTTATAAGGTTCTCCTAATATATCCCTAGTCAGACTGGCTGTGATAGACTGACTGCAATCCACTAAGCTGTGCCCACATTTCCTGTGTGTCAATAAAATCAAGTCTACGCTGAAGGTCTCCTGACTTCTGATTCCTGAAAGCTGAATTTCTAACAACTTGGTGCCGTGACCCAGATGGCATACTTAAACCTGCTTGGTGAGTAAACGTCATTTCGAACCAAAGAGAAATTCTGGTTTTATAACACGGAGAAGTCAGTAAAGTTTTACCGGTTGTCACTGATAAAGAAACCTAGTGTTTTTTGTGGCTGTTATACCCTTTGTTTCAAGGGAAGTTTATTTGTCACTGATAAAGAAACCTAGTGTTTTTTGTGGCTGTTATACCCTTTGTTTCAAGGGAAGTTTTACCGGTTGTCACTGATAAAGAAACCTAGTGTTTTTTGTGGCTGTTATACCCTTTGTTTCAAGGGAAGTTTTACCTGTTGTCACTGATAAAGAAACCTAGTGTTTTTTGTGGCTGTTATACCCTTTGTTTCAAGGGAAGTTTTACCTGTTGTCACTGATAAAGAAACCTAGTGTTTTTTGTGGCTGTTATACCCTTTGTTTCAAGGGAAGTATACTTGTTTGTTTGTTTGTTTGTTTGTTTAGTTGATTGTCTCGTCACTAGTCACCTCACCATGATTTCCAAAGGCCAAAATGCTCAGAAAAATGTTAAAGATTCCTGGAAACCTCTTAACTATAAAAAGAGCACACTAGTTAGGGGTGGGACTGAAATGCCGCAGTGGACTGACTCTGAATTTGAAATGGTAATGGAGAACATAGTCAAAAAACATGTTAATAAGAAAAAAAGGTCAGAGTACTTTTCTTCCAAAGGTTTTCCTACTGATAGATTGTGGTCTCCTACAGAATGCAAAACAGCTTTGGGCTATGGGATTAAGCATGATTCTGTGAAGGAATGTCTTTTTGTGCTGGAACAATACTGGGGGTATAAACTTAGGCATATGGAGGATAAGTTAGCAGAGGCTGAAGGGAAGATCCTAGAGTTGACTACTGAAAGTAAAAAGCACAAAACAGCTTCACTGAATGCCCAAAGAACATGCAAAAAACTTCAACAATCACTGACTGAGGTTGAACAGTTACATGCTAACTGCAAACCTAAGCACCACGGTCAACCAGGTCAGCCATGCTACACAGAGGCTGAAAATCCTCCAATGTTGCATGGGCTGTACCCAGACATGGACGCATTCTGCTCACTCTCTGATGAAGATTCTGAATCTACTCAGAGTAAAGTATTTCAAATGAGACCTGTAACAATCAGATCTGCTGAGGTCCTCAATAGGGGTGGTGAAGTCAAGGAAACAAGGGTACAGATTGGCCACATTCCTTTGGATGCCGCCACATTGGATAGACTGTCCAAGGAATTTAAACATCCAAGGGTAATGGGCCTTGACTTCATTGACCTTATTGAGAAAAAGAAAAACCTTTATTCATTGCATCCTAATGACGCTGTAGCAATAGCAAGCCAGGTTCTTAACATTACTGATAGCAGGAAGCTTGCCAATAAAGTGTTATATGGTTTGGGTGATAATGGCCAAGACATTAATAAAGGGTGGGAAGCTTTCAAAGAGTGGATTAGCCACAAATGTCGTAAGACCACTGATTGGGGGCAGATAAGTAACTGTAAACAGAGAAAAGTAGAATCAGCTGCAGAATATTGTGACCGGTTTGAAAGAGTTTTTCTTCGTCATTGTGGCATTGATACTTACAACAACGATAGTATTGATTGCACCACTGAGGGTCCACACTTTGGACAACTGGTTGACTCACTGCGACCAGACCTTAGACAGGCTCTAGTGACAGCTGTTCCAAACTGGCGTAAGGTTAAATGGGGTGAGCTTAAAAGTGAACTGGACAGATTGGATCTTGACCTGGAGCCAAGCCATGTTTCAGCATCTGTACATGTCCTAACAGACAAAGGCTTCAACTCAAGTCCCAATCACAGGGTCACTAACCAGAAAAATGAGTGCCATTATTGTCATAGAACTGGTCATTTTGCAAGGGATTGTCATAAGAAACAGGCAGACAATTCTAGAAGGTATCCAAAGATGAGGGAAAACACTGCTGGAAGATCCTCTGAGGGATTTCCGCAGGATGATACAATAGGGAAGTCTTTCCAGGGTCTTTCACATGACCAATTCTCTATGTTAATTAAGGCAGTGCAGGGATATACAGAGATGTCAACGTCTCCGTCTGCCCTGGCTTTAAACTAATTTGCCCAGCCGCTTCTGCCCATCTGTGTGCCATCAGTAGAGTTTTAGAGAATCGCCTTTTTGCTGATGTACAAATTAGGGGACAGGATTTTTCATTTCTTGTAGACACAGGGGCTCAGGTTACTACACTTTCTGATATTGTTTGTGCATCTTTAGGAGTATCATTAACAGACAGACACATCACTGCTGAGGGACTGGGTAATGCCGGAATATCCTTAACTTTATCTACACCCATAGATGTTAATCTAGGACCTAAAACCATTTCATGGCAATTTTGGGTGGGAAAGGTTGAGAATATTCTTGGGATGGATTTTCTGAGAAAATTGAACTGTTCTTTGTCTATTAATGCTGATTCGTGTGTTTGGAACATTGCCTCTTTGAAACAATCTGATTTGGCTAATCACCCTATTTGGTCAGATGATAAGGATGACTGTGGCCTTTTAGAAATGGAACCAGTTGTTCTCACTGGTCGTCAACCTCCTTGTACTAAACAGTATCCTATCAACAAAGAGGCCTTGCAGGGTATTAGACCAATCATAGATCAGCTTGAGAAAAGAGGTATCTTGGTCAAAACACACAGTGTATCCAACAGTCCTGTATGGCCAGTTCGCAAAGCTAATGGAACTTGGCGGCTAAAAGTAGATTATAGGGTAGCTAATCAGCATATTGACAAGCTAACTCCATTGGTGGCTGACCCATCCACCATCTTTGATGGTATCCCTACAACACACAGTGTTTTTTCTGTGGTTGATATGGCTAATGGTTTTTGGTCTGTTCCATTAGCATCACAAAGCCAGCCTTGGCTTGCTTTCACTGTGGGGGATGTGCAATACCAATGGACACGGCTGCCTCAGGGTTTTCATAACAGTCCAACTATTTACCATCAAGCACTCAGAAAACACCTCTCCCAGGCTGAGCACATTTTGCAGTCCTCTGTTGTTATTCAGTATGTTGATGATGTCTTGTTGAGTAGTGAGACTGAGGAAACGCATGACAAAGACTTGAAGGCGCTTCTTGAATTTTTGGTTAGCAAGGGACACAAGGCCAGTCGTGACAAAGCTCAGTTGTGTTGTCCTGGTGTACAATATTTGGGGCAATGGGTTACCCAGGGTTCTAGAGGAATTTTGCCTGCTAGAAGCTCAGCAATTAATGCACTGTCGTTGCCAACCACAAGTTGCGAGCTTTCTTAGGCCTCTGCAACTACTGCAGACCTTGGATAGATTCTTATGCTGCAATTTCACAACCACTATACGATCTGCTTAAAGGTAAACCTGGACAACATGACCCTCTTGTACACACAGATAACACAACCACTGCTTTTGCAAAGTTGAAATCAGCCTTGATTTCTGCACCAGCTCTTGGCCTTTGTGATTCAAACAAGCCTTTCACTGTCTTTGTGCATGAAGATTGTGGTTTTATGACGTCCTGTCTGACTCAGGAACATGGTGGTATGCAGCGTCCAGTAGCTTATCATTCAGCTAAATTAGACACGGTGGCTCATGGTATGGGTCCATGTTTAAGAGCAGTACAGGCTACATATCTGGCACTGTTAGCATTTGCGCCACGGACGCTAGAGCAAATAGTCACAGTCAAATGTCCTCATTCTGTGTCAGCCTTACTCAACAATGGCCGCGTGTTGTCAGTGACAGCTTCTAGATGGGGCAACTGGCTTGCTGTTTTGACAGCTCCTAATGTGGTGATTCAGAACGCACCAATGAACAACCCTTCCTCCTTTATGATGTCCTCATTGACTGATGCTTATGAGGAAGGGGGTGATCATGATTACATTGAATTATCCAGTTCTCATCCTGTTGTTAAAGATGTCCCTCTTGATAATCCAGATTTGATTCTTTTTACTGATGGTTCCTCAACTTACACTGATGGTCAGCGTAGATCTGGATGGGCGGTGACTGACAGTCTTCAAACTTTGGCCAGTGGTAGTCTTCCTCCTTCCTACTCAGCCCAGCAGGCTGAGTTGGTGGCCCTAACTGAAGCATGTAAACTTGCATCAGGTAAATGTGCCACAATTTTTACTGATTCAAGATATACCTTCGGTGTTGTGCATGACTTTGCACATCTGTGGAGTCATAGAGGTTTTTTCACAGCTGCTGGCACTCCAGTTAAAAATGCTGACTTAGTACATGGTATTTTGGAAGCTGTCAAGTTACCCGCAGATCTAGCTGTCGTGAAAGTCAAAGCGCACACAGGTGGTAATTCTTTTGAAGCACAAGGCAATAGAATTGCAGATGAAGCGGCTAAAAGGGCATGTTTTTTACCACCAGCTAGTATTGCATCCCTCACAATACAGAGTGTAATACTAATGACATTTCTTCTATTCACAAGCTACAGTCCGATTCCCCAAACTGGGAACTCTGGACATGGCTGGACTCAGGTGCAAAAATTGCTCCATATGGTGTCTGGACCAAAGGGGGAAAATTAGTTGCACCTGAGTCACTACTCCCTTACTTAGCTACACAGATACATTCTTTAGGTCACATTGGAGTGGAAAAGATGGTAAATCAGTTTTCACATTCCTGGTGGAATCCTAAGTTCAGGGAACAGGCTAAAGCAGTTGTTCAAAATTGTGTTGCTTGTAACCAAGTCAATGTTGTTCCTCAGATGCGCAGTCCGGCTACTAAGACAGTAGCGCCTCCAGGTCCATTTCGCCATTTACAGGTAGATTACATCACACTGCCTAAATGCGAGGGAAAACAAGATGTTTTGGTCATAGTGGATAAATTTTCTCGCTGGATTGAATGTTATCCAACTTCCAAGGGCACTGCTGCACACACTGCTAAAATGTTAGTGCAGGATTTTATTCCTAGGTGGGGTCTTCCTGAGCAAATTGAGTCAGATCAAGGCACTCACTTCACTGGACAGGTAGTGCAGGCTGTCTGTAAACTCCTGAAGGTGAACTGGAAACTTCACTGTCCATACAGACCACAAGCTTCAGGACAGGTAGAGCGTGTAAACCGTGTCATCAAGGAACGACTGACTAAACTCCACAGTCAGGGTGTCAAATGGACTGCAGCCTTGCCAGCGGTACTTTGCAGTATAAGGGCAACTAGCAACAAAACAGTTGGGCTTAGTCCTTATGAAGTTGTGACAGGTAGACCAATGCTGGTTCCAGGGGTGATTGATCTCCGCAGAGCAGATGTGCATTTACTGTCAGATGCACTTCTTAATTATTGCCAAACACTATCACAA
Source organism: Pygocentrus nattereri (assembly GCF_015220715.1). NCBI lineage: Eukaryota > Metazoa > Chordata > Actinopteri > Characiformes > Serrasalmidae > Pygocentrus > Pygocentrus nattereri. The sequence continues at coordinate 3,238,141 of NC_051222.1, read as the reverse complement.
GCAGTACAGGCAGCTCAGAGTCAGGTCAATAGCGCTTGGAGCAAACCAGCTGAAGATGGCCATACAATAATTCCAGGTCAATGGGTCATGGTGAGGAAACATGACAGACAATCTCTAGAACCCAGATGGGATGGCCCATATCAGGTTCTTTTGATTACTAACTCAGCAGTGAAATGTGAAGGAAAGAAAACACGGATTCATGTTTCTCATTGTAAGGTTGTGCCTGCTCCTCAAAAATGAGTTTAAGGGCCAGTAAAAGAGGAGGTGGGTGATGTACAGAGCCTCAAGGAAGAACTATGATTTCTATTATCATGGGGGTTACCCTTGAGGTGAAGACTCCACAACACTGTGTATCACCATAACAGCCTTTTCTGAGGGACAGATACTGGGGAGCTGCATGACAATCACTGAATGAAAATCTTCAGATTTTGCTGATGAACAGTTCACTGCGTATGTTCCTTTTGTGTATTCTATAGAACCACACAGCGGAGACGGTGTCCCCATCCACTCAGAACACTGCATGGACTTCTAGATGCCTTGTTGACTCTTCAAGAAACGTGCATCTCAAGAAAATCTGCGCAGCTGATTGGAGACAAGGACGAGACCTTGAGGACGACCTACCAAGCAACAGACGCTGTCAAGTTCACCAGGACAACATGAATACATCACAAATCCAAACACTGTGCATGATCATAACCATGATCTATGGTTCAAATGCATGGGATTGCACACGCATGCCCACAGAAGACCTGACGTTCCATCATGCAGAAGCAAATCATCCAAGCTCCCTGACCTGCATCCATCATAGACCAGCTCTACCTGAAGACACCATATGTTTTTGGCACTTCTGCACTAATAAAGACTTGTAGTCATAACATAATTTTGTGATTCTCCATTAAGGAGAATCAAAGGGGGAATTGAGAGAAATTAAGCTTCTATCTGCTGATCTAAGGTGGTCAACTCCCTGCATTGTTGGTTTGGCCCTTTGATTGCTGACCATATGGTCAGCAATATAACCCTCCAGGGTGGCAACCATCAAGGAGTGTTGATGTTCGCCATCCTGGAGGGTTATATTGCTGACCATATGGTCAGCAATCAAAGGGCCAAACCAACAATGCAGGGAGTTGACCACCTTAGATCAGCAGATAGAAGCTTAATTTCTCTCACCACAGAACACTTTTCCATTTCACCTCAGTCCATTTTAAATGAGCTTGGGCCCAGAGAAGGTGGCAGCGTTCCTGGAGCCTGTTTATGTTTGGTTTCTTCTTTGCATTTTAGTTGTAACTTGCATTTGTAGATGCAGTGATGAACTGAGCCCATTCTGAGCCCATGTAGTGATTTCCACTAGAGAATTATCTGTTTTTAATCTAGTGCCACAGTTGTCAATCAACTAAAGCATTACACAACTTTACCAGCCTTTTATTGCCCCTTCCAAACTTTTTTGCAATGTGTTTGCTGGCATCAAATTCAAAATAGACATATATTTATCAAAAAAAATACAATTTTAAGGTGGACTGAAAACTCAGAATAAGAAACTAACTAGGAAACCAGTTTCCATCTCACTAACACAAAGAGTTCTATGCTATGGCCTATTGTTTGATCCAGTGCCTTAAGTAGACATAAATTGGTAGGTCTGTGAAAAAGTGGGTAGGCCAACTTAGTACATGTAGTTTTCTTATGTCTCATTCCTAGCCTATTCCAGCCACACAGTCATCACCCTACCTAATCCAACACTTCTGCTCTATGTTAATACAAAACAACAGCAATTAACTGGAAGGATACAGGATTCACATAAACAACCAGCACTGCAGCACCCTTCACTATAAAGTATGTGTCCACTTACTACAGTCATGTTTGCCCAATGAAGACGAGATAAAATTACTGAGATAAAATCAGACAACACAAACTTTAAAAACTAAACTTAATCACTGTAGGCTAAAGCATACTGCCACAGCAGGAATAAAAAATATTAATGACCCATTCATGTCGTACCTTAATGCACTGACATAATGTCAGATGTTTGCTTTAACATTTTCACAAGGCCCATGTTGGCCTTTGTAGTAATATAGCACTATACTTACAAAATTCACAGAAAAACTAATACATTTTTTCAGGTTTGGACAAGTACAAATAGTTAGGATCCCCAGTTTAACATCCCCAGTTTACCAGACTGGAGCTTCAAATTCAAACACTGGCATGGTGAACAAGCTGAAGGTTTGAGACAATGGTGGATAGCAAAAGTTGCTGTGCACTGAATGCAGGGCTTAGAAAACAAGGCGGAGCTTGGCAGAGAATGTATGATTTGATTGGGCTTAATACAGACAGCTCACACAGAAAACAAATCAAATTTCCCAAGAATTAAGATCAGTCTGGGCAGGCTCAGGTAGTGGAAGGGAACTCACCAAAGAAGAAAAAATAAAAAAATTCGAGGCCCATCTGAATTACTCAAATGCTTTAAGTTGCACCTGTATTTCATCCCTTATATGAATCATCATGAAAGAAAGAAGAAACCCGTAAACACGGTACCTATTTATCTCGGATCAGCTAGCTCAGCTAATGCTGCCTCAGGCTGGAGTCCAGCTGTGAGAGTGGATCTCAGCAGGTTTCGTGTTTGGCCTCTGATAATAACGCCGTTTTCTTTAGTTCATGTTAAATGAACACAGATGACCGTTTGGACGCGGTCTTATACCCCTCAAACCTTATAAAATGATAAATATATATAGAACACAGATCTGAGGCTAAAGAAAAATATACACAGTGCAAAGAAACACACCGTGAATCATTACATAAACAACCCAACAGAAAGTAATAATCAGAACTGGAAACAGCAGAATTGTTCATTTTCCTATGTAGACATTTCAGCAAATAACCACAACTCACTGAACTGAAAACTTCCTCTCTCTAACCTCAGTTCAGTCTGAGAGTCTGTTTCACACCAAAAGTCAAAAACAAGCAGTAAATCAGTAAAAATACCCACTAAAGCCGAGAGCAGAGTCACCTGCTTCTGAGGTCAGAGCTCAGAGTCTTTCAGAGTCTTCAGTTAGAAAAGTTCAGCTCCGTCTTTATCAGGATCTCCAGTCCTACAGCAGAGACACTCATCAGCTCATATATGATAATATCATCTGTAGTTTCTCACAGTCCACCAGCTTATTATATCACACACTCAGCTCCTCTACTGGAGTTCAGACTGAATGATAAACTAGCTGGAACTTCCTTTTGCTCAGAACCAGTTGGGGCACATTCAGTCACATTAGAGTGTGTGCTTTCTTTAGTTGCGATGCTGTAAAGGTGTAGGAACAAACTCTTCGGTGACACTCGTCTCTTGCATATAAAGATGTTTATTAGCATTGAGAGGTCGAAGTCACAGACAAGCCTTCGCAAACCAGCTTGGAGTGAAGAGCCAATTGTTTCTCTGACACATACACACATGTGTTCCCCCCTTTTTTGGGACATTTACGTCTCCAAAAACCAAGGAAGGGCCCTTACTTGCATACTTTAAGTACATGGAGTGCGAGAACGAAAAACCTGTCAGGCAGCTTTCTGTCTTAAATGTCCATCAAACAATCTAGACAGGAAAAAGTCTCTCGCGGTCCTCCTGCCCTGAGCAACCACCTATTGTACTCCATGTCAATCTTAAAAGGATGATAACAAATCACTTAAAATGTAATTAGCAAATACATTTGAAACCTCAGAAAATAAAATAAAAAAAATGTCCACCTTCCAGCTGGTCGACCCATCGGACTTTCCAGCAGACCTATCCCTGCCTAACAACCATATCCCTAGCCATCGAAAAAAGAAAAAAAACATCTGTGGTCCCAAAGTACTTACCCCATTACAGAAACATCATTCTTCAAACAGGTACAATAAACAGAATATCACCAATTATAACATAATGGAACACAAACAAATACTTGTACAGGTATATATAAACATAAAAATATGTCACACTGAAGCTCCTCCTTGACTCTGGACAGTCCATCACAGCATCGTGGTGTCAATGATGTCGTGAATAGGAACACCAAATGCATCTCTTATATGTTTCAATGCATCTATAACATTAGTTATGTTATCAGTGCTATCAGAAATTAAAGTATAACAGTCGTCTCCTGTCAAATTCAAAGCCACACAAAGACCTCCTTGTTTAGCTAAAATGTAATCAAGCGCCATATCATGTTTCAACAATGTCAATCTATGACTCTTTTGAGTATTAGACAAATATTCAAAACCTTTTATTGTCTCATTTGCAAAACCTTGTAATGTATAAGTAATATTATCAATATGATCATCCAAAAACGTCACACCATACCATGGAAATATTCCAATTCCCCACTTCTCTCCAAGATTTGTTCTCCAATGATAGGCTTCCAAGTTATGAAATTTTGCCATTTCTCTTTTCCTCCTATTTCCCAAACGACCACTTGATGAGTTCTCACGAGGAGCTTGTCCTATCCCTACAGTAAAAACTTCATACGGTAGCTTTAACGTTGCCATATAACAACAACCTGTCCATCCATATGGCAAAATATATAAGCTTTATCATCACAAACCCACCAAATGTCCTTAAAATTCCCAATAGTTACATTTCCTGGTGAAATTTGATTAGTTACCATTAAAGTTACACTCGACTTTCGCTTTGGTAAATGAAAAACCACTTCATGTAAGTTTTCCCAAGGATACTTTGTACGATCACCCAAAGTCATCATATAAGTCTTACACTCTGATATTCCCATAAACACCCCTGGACCTCCACGAGTGTTATTTGAGCAAAAACACTTGTCAGCCTGTACTGGTTTCACCTCTATTGCCTCAGGAATCGCCGTCGTCACATCCTCATGCTGATCAAGTAAATTTATGTATGGCAAATTACTTAACCAAGCACATTCTAACTGGGGTCTAAACAAATTCGATGATATAGCCATCCATCTATTTTGTGGCGAGTGTTGATGGTATAACATCCACGATACTACATAATATTGACATTTGATAGCTAATGGTTCTGGCACCGCTTCTAAAATTAAAGACCATGAACCTGGTGCTGGAATCTTCACTACACATGGACCATCCACTTTACTCACTGATCTCACAAAATGAGTCAACTGCTGAAACCATAAATTTCTCCCCGCAAATGGGTCTGCTATTTTCATTGCTGAGGAATCAAATCCATATGCTTTCCACTTAGCTTCTCTCTTCTGTAATGCATGATAATGGTCAATCATACCTTCTGATATCCAATCAGCATCAAAAAACTCATCATCCACCATTGGTTCTCTGATTTCAAAAGTCTCATTACTAGTCTTCACACTAGACTCTATCTTTAGCATAGACTTCTGAGTTACATTTACCCCCTCTTTAAATTTTAATGATGTCATATCAAATGTCTGTGTCACATTTACAGAGTTCATAGGCAACAAAGATGTTGTCTCTGTTTCATTAGCCAAAATTAGCCTTGTCCTAACTTCACTTGTAATGTTTCCTGAAGTGACAATATTAGAGGCTGTCACCATTGCTGTAGTAACATGCAACCCCTTCAGAGACATAGCTAAAGTAGTAGCCTGTATTGATGTATTAACACTCTTAGTTATTTCCTGAGCTAAAGTAGTGACCCTCATCTGTGTATTATTCACCCTCGGAGTAGTTGCTGTAAGTACTCCAGTAGGACTCACATCTTTTAACACAACTACCACCTTACGAGTTATGTGGCCTTCTCTCCACCCCTTACTAGATGGCACAAACTTAAAATGTTGCTTGAAATAAGTACATGTATATTCTCCCTGATCTTCCCATGTGACATTACGCACAAAAAGCGAACAATCATTCTTAACTTTGAACCACCTCATGGCATTATATAAAAGATACTTCCTCTGATCATGAGGAACTGCATCAACTTCAGGTCCCTCTAACAGCACATCTTCACCACGACTATTTCTCCACTGAGGAGGGTTATTACCTCCAACATTAAATCTCTCACATCGACAGGGAAGATGAACCCCTCTTCCTATTTTAGCTCTAACTACCGTCTTTAAAGGATCTGGTGTTGTCAAAATTATCTGAGAAGCTTCTGTAGTTGAATATGACTCATTTAGCAGAGTTATATTATCTAAAATCTTTTCTCCCTCAATTCTCGTACCGTTTGGGTCTAACTCTTTTCCGAACTGGCCTTGGGCTCCTCCTTCTACCTGAACCCCCTGATGCTCCTGCAGCTGAGTTACTGCCCTTTGTGGCCTTTGACGCTTCACACTCCACTGAAATAGGTTCTGCTGGTTCTGGGACATATTGGAAGTCAATGTCACCAAACCTTCTTTCCTGTCCATTAACTGCAGAGTCACTTCTGGCATCATCAGAAATGTACACAACATCATCAACATCTTCCACCCCATGGACAATCTCACCTTCTGAAATTTGACTCTAGAAATCTTTATGCATTTCGACTTCTTCACATCGTTCTGCATTCTCTTCTGACTGTTTTGAACCCTCATCATGACTCTGCGAACATGGCAACTCATCGCTTGGTGCTTTAGCACAATGTGAGAAATGATACCACGTTGGAGACCCTTTAACCTGGACTGCGGTTCCTGTACTGCGAACAACTTCAAACGGTCCCTCACGTCGTTCATTATACCACTTCCTTCTAAACACCTTCACGAACACCTTGACCCCCGGTTGTATTGTGTCCCTCTTTTGCTCATCAAGTCTCTCCTGCACCTCCTCTTTCTTTTGCCTATCAGAGACATACGCAGATATTTTTTTATGCAAGGTCTCCATATATGTAACATATGCTCGCATCTCATCTTCTAAAAGAGATAAGCTTGGACCTTTCCCACTTGTACGTAAACAAGACATTGGCATCCGCCTTCCCGTAAGCAACTCATGAGGTGTCATATGCAAATCACGCAACTCACTTGATCGGCATACCATTAGCGCCAACGGAAGCGCCGCTACCCAATTCAATCCCGTATGCTGACAGATCTTAATAATACGGTTTTTCAGAACTCCATTCATTCTTTCACAAATTCCCTGACTTTGCGGATGATAGACTGCACCAAACCGCTGCTTGATTCCTAGTTTTTGCAAAATCAGTTTCATTGTCCCATCCACAAACTCTCGTCCATTATCCGAAGATATTCGATCTGGAAGTCCCCATCTACTTATGACTTCCCTACACAGAAACTTAGCCACCGACTGAGCGTCTTTTCGCTTGGTTGGACATGCCTCAGGCCAACGCTTATTCCATTTCTCTGATATCTTTGTTATACCTTTAATTAACGGATTGTTTTTCTGTACCACATCAACAGGAGTAATTACCTTTGAAACTTGAGTAACCTGTTTTGACATTGTAACAGCCCCCTTATACTCCTTCTAATTTAAAACTTAGTTGTTCAGAGTATATTACTTAAACTTATTTTAAAACTACTTAACCCCTCTATTTGTGTACCACTTTCACACTACAGAACTTGCCAACCTCAGAAGAATCAAAAGCCCATCAATAAGTGCCAAGTAGTAACAATACCAATACCTCCTACGAAATTTCAATCCAATTAAACCTCAAAAAATTAAACAATCAGGCTCACACCAACAACCTTGAACCAAACAATACCTCAAATAGGATAGCTCAGTCCGTTGCCAAGTCTCTGTGTTTTATTTTCTCCCTTTTTTGTAATAATTACTACAACATAATTAAGTTACTTATATGTGAACAAATGAATGTACAATTTAAACCCAAACTAAAAAATGCTATTATTATCTTCCACGAAAGCTAGTAAAATGTGTATCAGAAACAGCCATTAGCATGCATTCAAACAAAGAGTTTGTGGATGAAACAAAAAACTGGCCTCTTTTTTTTCCTGTGTGGAAATCAAGGGTTGGGGTCAGAATCCCATCCGCAAGTCTCCACGTCACACACTCTCCGACTGCCTCCTCTTCTCGTGGCTCCTCCCCCCATATAAGGCAGAGAACAAGCAAAAACTTCAGTACATTTCACAGAACGGAGCCAACCACTTCACTCTCATCAGCACAAAGCCCCCCAATTCATGCACATCACTTCCACACTGTCCTTCTTTTCCAACTCTCAAGAACAAAACTTTTCACGCAACCCTAATAATTCTCAAATCTCCTATGTACCCTAAGGTATATTTTAAACTTTTGGAGCTCGTACAAAGGTCTGTCCACTCCTGCATCCACACCTGAACATACTCTCCAGAACCTCCCCACTCAGCGGCACCCACCATGAAGCCCGCTCGCCCCCCTGACAGCATGACAGAGAGTGACTGCAGAATAGCACCAAGCCAGCAATTAGAGACCCGAGCAAAATCAAATTTGAACTCTCAGGGGCCACTTTTCAGTGCTCACCCTCAGAGCATACTCAAAAATGACCAGCCCAAGTACAGTAACCCCAGCATTGGAACCCCCTGGGACCATTCCCATGGAGACCGTACTCAAATCCTGAGTATATTGAGAACCGGTCCGGCCGTGCACTAACCGGAGTCGGACTCACTCAGTCTTGAGACTGTCTTAGGATTTCTGCAGTTTCAGAGTCACCCTAATCAGGTCGAGAGAGGCACAAAAGCCACACAGCACAGCACCCCAGAATAGAAAAAGCTCATGAAGAGATGACCAGGCACGAACACAGACAACAGACCGACCCAGCACCAGTCCAATACTATTCTCACCTATATTAGCAAATACTCTCCTACTAACCAGCAAACAAACATATATACCCTATTTTAAATAGTCTTTCTCAGGGGCTTATAGGGATCACTTAACTTACATGTCCTTTCAAAAAGGCTCATTTTCTATCAAATCCCCCTTGAAAGCTCATGATTTTTATTCCTAATTTATTAACAAATACTCTCCTCATTTACCTTAAACAATAAAACGTCCTCCTTAGGGCTCATGAAAACTCCTAATACGTCCTTTGTGGGGCTTATAAACTTTAATCTCACTATGTCCTCCTTATAAGAGGCTCATAAATTTATTTCTATCAAGTCCCCAACAAAGGCTCATAGATTTATTCATGTTCATAAAGTACACATGAACTAATTCTAAACTGTCCCCTTGGAGGCTCATAAAGTTTCAACAATACAAGCAGAATTCCTTTTCTTCATTAATACACAGCTTTCATACATTCACTCTTCATCCTCACAGCAGATCTGCATCTTAGAAACTGACACACTCAGAGAACTTAACCACACGCATATTCAACCAACGCACACACAGCTGCGCAGACACAACCAACGCACACACACAGCTGCACAGACACAACCAACACACACACATAGCTGTACAGACACAACCAACACACACACACAGCTGTACAGACACAACCAACACACACACATAGCTGCGCAGACACAGAAGCTGCTTCGCACACACTGAGAAAGAAGCTAAGGAGGAGGGGCGCTCAGCTCACACACAGACACACACAGGTTAACTGGCCCCCCTTTTTTCGCAGACAGAGAGAGAGAGAGAGAGAGAGAGAGAAAGAATGACTAGTTTTTTTTCACAACACACACAGACTATTTCATCAAAACACATACAAATTCCACATAAAAATTCTCTCACACAGGGATTGATCATTTCCCATTAATTCATACCCTAGACGCATGCGTTATGGCCGCATTCCTTTATTTTCCTTATCCTTTAAAAACTCTAAATTTATGCTACCTTTGAGACAAAGTTATCCTAACGACAAGACAGCATCCATCCCGAGTGGCCAACTACAGGCGAGGGGCTTCTTTCTACGCTGGATTTGCAACTTTAACCTCCAGTCTTATAAACTCATTATAAAACTGACCTTGACATCAACTAATAATAATCAAGGTTTTTATCGGCCTGCCTATTGCAGCCTCTTACAAGAGGGCTTTCTTTCCCCATTTGCGGCCCCTTTTCCTTTACTCTTTTCCTTTCCTTATTTCTCTTAACACTTTTTCCTTCTCTTTGTTCCTTCACTTTTCTCTATTACCTTTAACTACCGAATTCCCTAGGCCCAGGGTGTTCTCCCCCAAATTTAGACTTTTACACTTATTCCTCAAGGCTCAAGTTTCACACTGTGGCGAATGGAAAACACATTACTTACTGTTAACGAGATAAAAAGTACCCTAATCTACGTTACGCTTGCATGGTGTCAATCAATCCCACTTCTAGTGTTACTCCTAGGGTATTAACTTCTTCTTAACTCTATTTACTCTTTTCTACTCTTTTTCCCTTTATTCTACCGTACTCCCCCCTGTTGCGGCGTATTACAACGCAACAAAACAAAATTTAGAACGAAGAGGCAAACCTACAACCAAGACAGCATGGCACACCCACACAAAGCTCTTTAACGGTGCGACCAAACAGCACAACAGAACAACACAGCCTCACCGAATGGACCAGCGCTCACACGTGAGAAAAACTCACCCTTTTCTGTCGACAATAGGAGCGAAGGTAGATGCGCTGAAGCGGTCGTCTGCATCTGCCGGTGACAACACGTCCGAAGTTCGTGACGCCAAATTCTTGTCACTTCACTCTTCATCCTGTTCGTGACGCCAAATTGTTGTGGTTTCTTTAGTTGCGATGCTGTAAAGGTGTAGGAACAAACTCTTCGGTGACACTCGTCTCTTGCATATAAAGATGTTTATTAGCATTGAGAGGTCAAAGTCACAGACAAGCCTTCGCGAAAGAGCTTGGAGAGAAGAGCCAATTGTTTCTCTGACACGTCCGTTAGCAGTTAGTTAAGCAGTCAGTTTAGCAGTAAGTTTAACAATTAGTATAGCGGTCAGTTTAACAGTTAGTTTAACAGTCAGTTTAGCAGTAAGTTTAATAGTTAGTATAGCGGTCAGTTTAACAGTTAGTTTAGCAGTTAGTTTAGCAGTCAGATTAGCAGTAAGTTTAACAGTTAGTATAGCGGTCAGTTTAACAGTTAGTTTAGCAGTCAGATTAGCAGTAAGTTTAACAGTAAGTTTAATAGTTAGTATAGCGGTCAGTTTAACAGTTAGTTTAGCAGTTAGTTTAACAGTCAGTTTAGCAGTAAGTTTAATAGTTAGTATAGCGGTCAGCTTAACAGTCACTTTAGCAGTCAGTTTAGCGGTCAGTTTAACAGTTAGTTTAGTAGTTAGTTTAACAATTAGTATAGCGGTCATTTTAACAGTCAGTTTAGCAGTCAGTTTAGCGGTCAGTTTAACAATTAGTATAGCGGTCTGTTTAACTGTTAGTTTAGCAGTTAGTTTAGCAGTTAGTTTAGCGGTCAGTTTAGCAGTAAGTTTAGCAGTTAGTTTAGAGGTCAGTTTAACAGTTAGTTTAGCAGTTAGTTTAGCAGTCAGTTTAGCAGTAAGTTAAACAGTTAGTTTAGCAGTCAGTTTAACAGTAAGTTTAACAATTAGTATAGCGGTCAGTTTAACAGTTAGTTTAGCAGTCAGTTTAGCAGTTAGTTTAACAATAAGTATAGCGGTCAGTTTAACAGTTAGTTTAACAGTCAGTTTAGCGGTCAGTTTAACAGTAAGTTTAACAATTAGTATAGCGGTCAGTTTAACAGTAAGTTTAGCAGTTAGTTTAGCAGTCAGTTTAGCAGTAAGTTTAACAGTCAGTTTAGCGGTCAGTTTAACAGTAAGTTTAACAATTAGTATAGCGGTCAGTTTAACAGTTAGTTTAGCAGTTAGTTTAGCAGTCAGTTTAGCAGTAAGTTAAACAGTTAGTTTAGCAGTCAGTTTAACAGTAAGTTTAACAATTAGTATAGCGGTCAGTTTAACAGTTAGTTTAACAGTTAGTTTAGCAGTCAGTTTAACAGTAAGTTTAACAATTAGTATAGCGGTCAGTTTAACAGTTAGTTTAGCAGTCAGTTTAACAGTAAGTTTAACAATTAGTATAGCGGTCAGTTTAACAGTTAGTTTAGCAGTTAGTTTAGCAGTCAGTTTAGCAGTAAGTTAAACAGTTAGTTTAGCGGTCAGTTTAACAGTTAGTTTAGCAATTAGTTTAGCAGTCAGTTTAGCAGTAAGTTAAACAATTAGTATAGCGGTCAGTTTAACAGTTAGTTTAGTAGTTAGTTTAGCAGTTAGTTTAACACTTAGTATAGTGTTCAGTTTAACAGTTAGTTTAGTAGTTAGTTTAGCAGTTAGTTTAGCAGTAAATTTAATAGTATAGCGGTCAGCTTAACATTTAGTTTAACAGTTAGTTTAGCAGTCATTTTAGCAGTAAGTTTAACATTTAGTATAGCAGTTAGTTTAGCGGTCAGTTTAGCAGTAAGTTTAATAATTAGTATAGCGGTCAGTTTAACATTTAGTTTATTAGTTAGTTTAGCGGTTAGTTTGCAGTAAATTTAATTGTTAGTATAGCGTTAATAGTTAGAAAAGGGTTCTCTACAGCACCTAAAAGGGTTCTTATTTTGTTACAAGCTTAATCTTGTAACAGTAGAAAACCCCTTTTGGGTTCTATATAGAACTGGGGGGCTGGAGTTGTTTAGCTCCAAACTCCCAGCTGTAATATTCAGATGTTCCTGTTTCATTAACTGGACCATGAGTGTTACACTGAGGTTAGAGCTAAACTGCAGGATGATAGATTAACTGGACCAGGACTGGGCACCTCTGCTGTAGCTCTTCATCAGTGTTTAGAATGGTCAGTTTATAATCACAGGGCTAGATGATGACTAAAATAAATTATTCCTAGAAAAAAGATGAGCTGTAGTCTTGAATTGCACTTCAGCAGTATTTATATAAGAATCAATGACAAGGATGGACACACTGGTCAATTTAAAAAAAGTGCGTCCTGGATTTAAGTTAATTAAACTCTGGCATTATTGTTGCTTTTGTATGTTTCTGTTTTACCATTTTACTCTTTTATTAGTTTTACTGTCTCAAATGGTGCAAAGAACAAGAAATATTGTTTTTCAATGCAAGTTAAGTGGATTAGATACTTAACACTAATCTATGTGGAACAAACTGTACTGGTAAAATTTTATTTAACTGTTCTGCAAAATAAATATGTGAGTTTCATTCACTTTTTAAGGAAATGTTTCATAATGAAAATATGCTTTGTAACACTATTTTATATTATTTTATAATAAGCCTACTTTTATGAACGTTTAAAGGACTAATGGTTAATTAGATCATAAACACCTTGAAATAATTACCAAGCAATTCAAAAACAAAACAAAAAAGCACCATCAGTGATCTCCTCCTAAGCTCCTTGTCCTATTTGGTCTCATTCATCTGTCAACATTAAATCTGCCATCAGATATTCATATTCAGATGTAAAATGTCATTGTTCCCTTTTTATTCATGACTGTAAATGGTCATTACTGATTGTAATAAATGCTTATTCATAAACTCGTTTTAAACCAGTCATAAACCCTTTGGAAGGCTGTCTTATTGTGATGTGGTACCCACTTTTGGTTGGTTGTTCTTCCTTGAAGATTTACTTGGATCCATTTAATTTGAAGGCAAATTTATTCACTTATTTAGACCCCCATTTCCAAAAACGTTTTCATAGAAAATACAAGTCTACAATTTAGGTGAGATATGCTGGTCTGCCAAGTAAAACTGCAGTAGAAATATTTGACCTTTGGTGTGTGCATAATGTGACATTCTGTACTGATATTAAGATTTTTACCTTACCTTTTAAAAACGTAACAGTTTTATAGTGTGTTTAACATTTACTGATTATCTAGTTTTAAGTCCCTAATGATGTGGAAATGGGTTAATACACCCATCATCCAAAAAAATAGTTGCACCCAGAAAGAATCAGCCAACAGGAATGGAACTCAGTGGGTAGGTCTGACATCGTGAGACATGCGAATGATTCAAGTGTCAAGCTCGGCCGGGCATATGACAAAAGCAAGGATGGGCCTTTTCGATTTACCTGACTGACAATATAAAGTCGTCTTCTGTGTGCTTTCCATTCTGACTTTTAATGTTGTGCAAGCAAAGTTTTTTCGAAGTTTTTTGAGCAGTTGGAAGAGTTTGAGAGGGATCGCATGGTAGGGCTCTGAGAAGTGGGATGCTCTTATCGATACCATAGCATATTACCATAGCACGCTGTTGGCAGCAATGGATAGAAGAAGACACACACCAGTGACATGAAAGATCTGGCAGACATACACAAACCACAGAGAGGAGAACTGACGGATGGTCCGACATGCGTGGAGTGACCCAACAGCCATGATTGTGGACACGCAGCGAGCAGTGATGCCCTCCATGACTCATCCTGTTAGTGCCAGCACCATTGGCAGATGGTTGCATGACACAGCACTACATGTACACAGACCCTTACGTCGACTGTCCTTAAGAGCACTTAAGTGTCACCAAAGATTGCAATGGTGTCATGCCAGACTGTCCTGGAGTGATACAGAATGGAGGCGGTTCATCATCAGTGATTCCCACTTTAGAGAAGACGACCAATGAATCTATGTGGAGGCACCAAGATGACTGGTTTGTTGTTACACGTCCAGAAGGCCTGGTGTGGGGTGTAATTTTTCACAATGCTAGATGACCTTAGGTCTTCATTACAGGCACTTTAACAGCCTACTGTTATGTTAATGAGATCCTGAAACCAGTAGCCCTTCCTTTTCTGAACGCACACTCTGCTCGTCTGCAGACTGTTACCATCTCGAGCTGACACATATACCAAGTCATGGCCAGCCGCATCACCAGACTTATCCCCGATTGAAAATGTGTGGGATGCTATTGGACATGCCATCAAAACTCCACCCGTACCTCAAAATCTGCAGGAACTGCGTAAGAATATTCAAGCTACATGGGATGGATTACGGCAGGACACCATTAAAAACCTATACAACTCTATTCCAAGATGTCTGGTATGTTGTGTTAGACCACACTGAGAGACACTGTTCTGTATGTGTAGCTCAATAAATATTGTTCATATCAGTCTAAATGTTTAATCATGTATTGTTCCTGGTAACATTTATCTTCCGAATAGCATTGAAATCCGACACTTCCTTCTGGATGCCACTATTTTTTTGACAAGTAGTGTATATTTATATTTACTTATTTACTGTAAACTACTTGGGTGAAATAATCATTTTATTTCAGAATCAGAATCACTTTATTTCATCAAGTATGCTGGTTGGTGAGTGATCATGTATGACATGTTAACACATTAAACAGACCAGACAAGCACTCAGACTGTTAATAAGTATTTAAATAAGGGAAAATTACAACAAAATACAATAAATAGAATAAAGAAAAATAATAAATATGAATAAATGTGGATATCTGTATATATGTAGATATGAATGTCTGTACATATGTTCTACATTAACTCCATAGACTTTAAGACCATTTACTGTTAAACTGCGTTGAAGGATCAGCAGAGCTTTATTTTACTGTAAAGGAGGATTATTTTATTATTACCTACTGATCTGATTCAGCTGTGGAGCCACCAGACAGCAGTAAAAGAGCAGCATGCTCCCGGCTCCTGTTTTCAATTAATGATGGGACCTGACTCCCGTCCAGGAGCCTTCCTTCCTTCTTTCTGTCTTTCTTTGTTTCTTTCTTCCTTTCTGTTTCTTAACTCCGTTGCTATGGTGATGATTCATACGGGGCTGAAGTAGAAATGGGGAGTCGATTCTTCGAGTCCAGCGCGTCAGGGAGCAGGAATCGACTCTCGGCCAGTGAGTCAGTGAGTCGAGACTCTCCGACTCTCAGAGGAATAAAGCGCTAAAATGTTAAACTATTTGAAGAGTTTTCACTTTTCAGCTGCGTCCGGATTTAAAACACAGCGCGGTCACTCAGCAGAGCAGAGCTGAGCGAAGTGGCCAGTCAGAGGAGAATCGAGCGCCGGTCAGGAGTTTTAGACCAATCAGATCCCGGCGGGAGAGTTGAAGTGGCCGCGCTCTGCAGCGCGCGCTCTCTCCGGCGCTCGCGGGCTCTGTTTAAACCAGGGGTCTCAAGCTCGCGGCCCGCGGGGCGATAGTTTGTGGCCCCGCCTTAATATGAAAGTTTAATGTTAGCGCGGCCCGCGAGTTTGATATGATTGGCACTTTTCAGTGTTGTGTGCGGAGCTGAACGAACCTACCAATCACGGTGGGATATATTCAGGGTGCGATTTGCCGGTGGGGATGGTGGGGACCCCCCCCCCCCCTCTGGTTTACACGTCCCACCCTCTGCTGAATTATTTTTATCCTCCTATGATCTGTGCATCAGTGCTTGTATAGCCGGGTCAGCGTCTCAGCACCATGGACAGCGCTGCGTGCGCGTATTCAGACAGGAACAGGGAAACCGCTGAGGTGTGTTGCTGTGGGCGTGTCTGTACCTGCTGAATGTAACCGCCGTGAAACAACCAGGAAACTTTTTATTTCTCTGATTAATAACAGCTTTATCGAGGCCGGCGCTCTCTCTCTCTGCTGTTACTCTATGTCTCTCTACCAAAGCGCTCTCTCTCTCTCTCTCTCTCTCTCTCTCTCTCTCTCTCTCTCTCTCTCTCTCTCTGCTGTTACTCTATGTCTCTCTACCAAAGCGCTCTCTCTCTCTCTCTCTCTCTCTCTCTCTCTCTCTCTCTGCTGTTACTCTATGTCTCTCTACCAAAGCGCTCTCTCTCTCTCACTCTCTCTCTCTCTCTCTCTCTCTCTCTCTCTCTCTCTCTCTCTCTCTCTCTCTCTCTGCTGTTACTCTATGTCTCTCTACCAAAGCGCTCTCTCTCTCTCTCTCTCTCTCTCTCTCTCTCTCTCTCTCTGCTGTTACTCTATGTCTCTCTACCAAAGCGCTCTCTCTCTCTCACTCTCTCTCTCTCTCTCTCTCTCTCTCTCTCTCTCTCTCTCTCTCTCTCTCTCTGTTGTTACTCTATGTCTCTCTACCAAAGCGCTCTCTCTCTCTCTCTTTCTCTCTCTCTCTCTCTCTCTCTCTGCTGTTACTCTATGTCTCTCTACCAAAGCGCTCTCTCTCTCTCTCTTTCTCTCTCTCTCTCTCTCTCTCTCTGCTGTTACTCTATGTCTCTCTACCAAAGCTCTCTCTCTCTCTCTCTCTCTCTCTCTCTCTCTCTCTCTCTCTCTCTCTCTGCTGTTACTCTATGTCTCTCTACCAAAGCGCTCTCTCTCTCTCTCTTTCTCTCTCTCTCTCTCTCTCTCTCTGCTGTTACTCTATGTCTCTCTACCAAAGCTCTCTCTCTCTCTCTCTCTCTCTCTCTCTCTCTCTCTCTCTCTCTGCTGTTACTCTATGTCTCTCTACCAAAGCGCTCTCTCTCTCTCTCTCTCTCTCTCTGTTGTTACTCTATGTCTCTCTACCAAAGCGCTCTCTCTCTCTCTCTCTCTCTCTCTCTCTCTCTGTTGTTACTCTATGTCTCTCTACCAAAGCGCTCTCTCTCTCTCTCTCTCTCTCTGCTGTTACTCTATGTCTCTCTACCAAAGCTCTCTCTCTCTCTCTCTCTCTCTCTCTCTCTCTCTCTCTCTGTTGTTACTCTATGTCTCTCTACCAAAGCGCTCTCTCTCTCTCTCTCTCTCTCTCTCTCTCTCTCTCTCTCTCTCTGCTGTTACTCTATGTCTCTCTACCAAAGCGCTCTCTCTCTCTCTCTCTCGCTCTCTCTCTCTCTCTCTCTCTGTTGTTACTCTATGTCTCTCTACCAAAGCGCTCTCTCTCTCTCTCTCTCTCTCTCTCTCTCTCTCTCTCTCTCTCTCTCTGCTGTTACTCTATGTCTCTCTACCAAAGCGCTCTCTCTCTCTCTCTCTCTTTCTCTCTCTCTCTCTCTCTCTCTCTCTGCTGTTACTCTATGTCTCTCTACCAAAGCGCTCTCTCTCTCTCTCTCTCTCTCTCTCTCTCTCTCTCTCTCTCTCTCTCTCTCTCTCTCTCTGCTGTTACTCTATGTCTCTCTACCAAAGCGCTCTCTCTCTCTCTCTCTCTCTCTCTCTCTCTCTCTCTCTCTCTCTCTCTCTCTCTCAAATAAAACTTTCGGCCCGAATTCTTTTCCCTCTATTGATGTAAACAACGTGAAGTGAGGAGAGAGAGACGGGCGGCGGCTCCTTCCCGACCCAGGGCTTCTCTCTCCCTCCGATCCGCCGGAATAGAGAAGCACCGTCTCGGTGTTCCGAGTTCCTCAAAATAGGATCTATATCATGAATTAAAATTGTATTTTTAAAATGATATTTTATTTAAAAACTATATTTTTTATTTTTTAAGTTCACGTTCTAACTTGAACTGTGGTGTTTTTCACAAATGTAACCATTTTTTTTTAATTTAAGTTCACGTTCAGAATAGGTAGGAGTAGGAGTGTGAGGTTTATCTACACAAGAATTCACCGTTTTCATGTTTTCACACTATTGTGTGGTAATTTTTCTGAATAAAATGTTTCTCAAAATGATCCCCCCCTCTGTTTTTTTTCACAAATCGCACCCTGGGTATATTGCTCTCGGGGGCGGCACATCGGCCGGGTTTATTGCGAATATAAGCATATTTGTGTGCATTTTCTATTTGTCATTATATGCACGCGGCGCATGCGCAATTCCCGCGGCTGCTCCCGCTTCAGTCTGAACCCGGAAGTTGCTGCTCAACGGGACAGAAAAAGAAGCGGAAAAGACTCATCGGCTAAACACTGAAACTGAAACTTCAACGACAGCGACACCGAGTGGAACTATATATATTATACAGCCCCAAACATGTCTTTTTCAAAGCCTGCAGTGAAGAGAAAGATTTGTGATGAGCACAGACAATTTCAGGAAAAGTGGGAAGTGCAATATGTCTTTGTTGAGCACAGGGGCATCCCGACGTGTCTTATTTGCACAGAGAAAGTTGCAGTGCACAAAGAGTACAATTTGAAACGTCACTACACAACTAGACATGCTGAGGAGTATGCAAAATACCAGGGAGATGAGAGAGCCAACCGGGTTGCTAATCTTAAAACATGTCTACTGAGGCAACAAGATTTCTTTAAGAAAGCAACCAAAGAGAATGATGCAGCAGCCGAAGCTAGCTACGTGGTTAGTGAGATGATTGCTAAAGCAGGAAAGCCATTCATAGAAGGTGAATTTGTCAAAAAGTGCATATTACAGGCTGCAACCCTGATAGCACATCTACATCTCAGAGACGTCTTTTGGATGTAACACAGTTCGTCTGGAGAGCGTGTTTAATAGCGCGTGAGCTCATCGGCAGTTCGTCTCTGATGCGTCTCTGGTGGATCGTGAAAGACCTTCAGCTGCTGCATTCCAGACCTATCTGGCTGCGTCATAATCCCGCCTGCGTCTCGGAGACGCTTCTGAGACTCTCCTAGACCATTTACTAGAGCGTTTATTCATCTGCAGGACGTCTTTTAAACATCGGGCTTGGATGCCAAAATGACGTTCATACGCTGCATTGCAGACTGATATGTACAGTCTACCTAAAATGCAGCATCTGAGCGGAACTGAATGTGTGACATTTAGAATCAAACCTTCTCACATAAATTACCCTCAAAGCTAGATTTTATATTCTTCTTCCTCCCTGAGTTAAAGATATAAAATATACAAGCAGAGAGATCGTATGAGCCATTAAGAAGCCTAAAGACTCAAACAGAAATCTACACTGGAAAAATGATGTATAGAAATTATGCTATATAATTTTATGTGATTAATTTATATTATTATTAATATTATTACCCCAAAACAAAATTAAGTGAAAGGGAATTTTCCTTTAACATGTTTATTTAACAGAAAATCAACATAGAATAAAGAATGGAACAAACATGTGGAATTAAGGAGATAAAAGCTGAGCGTCTTGCTGGAGCCAGGCGGAGGAAGTCCTTTAGGCATTTTTCAGCCTCTGCTTCCGTGGGAGCTGGTAGCGCTGGGTTCTTCACTGCGGCAGCTGTGTGTCAAAATGTAGAATATTATTACTGTTCTTATTAAAGAGGCATAAGGACTATACATTTATCAGCTGTATTACACTGAATAATGGAACTGCCTGTAAGAAATAAGTAATCTAACGTATCTGTTATTAGGCCAGGTTTTTAAGGTATTATGCTACAGCCATAGTAATTAATTGGAGGGGGACTAGTATTTTCCAATATATACAAAGGTGTTGTTATTTAGCGTCATTTCGTCAAAAACTGTCCTAATTAAAGTAAGAATGGCAATATTAAAAACACGTGAAAACCACATGACCAATAAGCGTCCAGTATAGATGACGAGGGGCGCACGTGATAGATGAACGTCTCTGACCTAATTTAGAAGAAGCGCTCAAGAAGAAAGCAGCTTTCCGAAGGTCCGTCGGAGAAAGGTAAGTTCACATACTAAATTAACTAGGTTATCAGTGATGTATGTGTTTATCCTGTTATAGGTACCGGATTTGTGGCATATTTAAAGTTAAAGTTCACAGGTGCATCGAGGTAACTTATTTTGTCAAATAACTTAAGCTAGTGAACTTGGCTATCATTACCACGTGCTAAATCAAATCAAATCAAATTTATTTGTATAGCGCTTTTTTACAACGGATGTTGTCACAAAGCAGCTTTACAGAGTTTCAAAAAAGAAAAAGTTTCAAGAGAACTCTAAGAATGTACAGAAACCCCCCGGTGGGCAAGCCAGAGGCAACAGTGGCAAGGAAAAACTCCCTCAGAACTGAGGAAGAAACCTTGGGAGGAACCAGGCTCACCAGGGGGGACCCATCCTCCTCTGGTCAAACTACCTACAAGTGATTTTATTACTAATATTAACAGCAGTAATATTGGTATTATGAATAACTAGGAGTCTATGAAAACATCAGCGTAGGGTGGGCAGCTCATCCGAGGTAGGTGGTTGGGGCATGGGCAGCTGGTCTGAAGTAGGTAGCAGGAGGGCTTGGCAGTCGGTCGTCCTTCAGTGTCCAGCCGGTCATATGAGTGATTGTGTACTCGGAAAGAAAGTAGGTAAATGGAATTAGTTTTGTTCTATCCATTTGTACATAAACAGGGAATGTAAACATTTACAGAGTGTGGCTAACGACTCCGGCAGATCTGACTATGACAGCTTAACTGAAAGTAGAGAACCAGAAGGACACACAGACACGGCAGCACTCTGAAACAGTTCGGCATCCCTCCACTCCACCGTCCACAAACTTGAGTGACCGCGTGCGAGCAGCGGGACGACAGCACCAGCGCCTCAGTTTACTATAATTCCCTGTGTCCATGGACCCCTGGATCTGCTACCTTTATCTAAGGGGGGACATTAGCTACCAAAAGCTAAACTGAACAAGTGAGTTTTCAGCCTAGTCTTAAAGATTGAGACTGTGTCTGAGTCCCGAACAGTTTCTGGAAGGTCATTCCAGAGTTTGGGGGCTTTATAAGAAAAAGCTCTTCCCCCAGCTGAAACCTTCTGAATTCTGGGGACTATTAATAAGCCAGCACTCTGGGATCTGAGTGGTCGTGATGGCTCATAATGAGAAATAAGGTCTTGCAGGTACTCGGGAGCGAGACCATGTAGGGCTTTATACGTCAATAAAAGGATTTTATAATCAATACGGAATTTAATAGGTAGCCAATGAAGTGATGATAGCACTGGACTAATATGCTCAAATTTTCTAGTTTTAGTGAGGACCCTGGCTGCGGCGTTTTGGACTAGTTGGAGTTTGTTTAAACTCCTGCTCGTGCATCCTGACAGTAGCGCGTTACAGTAGTCTAGCCTAGAAGTAATAAAGGCGTGTACTAGTGTTTCTGCATCACGCAGGGACAGGGCATTTCTGATCTTGGCAATGTTGCGAAGATGTAGAAAAGCTGTCCTAGTGATGCTGCCTATGTGTTGATCGAATGATAAATCTGAATCTATTATAACGCCGAGATTTTTTGCTGCTGATCCAGGTGTGGCTGGAAAGTCGGCGAGATTTAAGATTAAATCTGGTGATTTACTTCTTGCTAATTTTGGACCCAGAAGGAGAACCTCTGTTTTGTTACTGTTTAGTAGGAGGAAGTTCCGTGACATCCAGCCTTTCACGTCTTTTACACAGTCCTCCATTTTCTTTAACCTGTATTGGTCATCAGGCTTGGCTGATATGTACAGTTGAGTATCATCTGCATAACAATGAAAGTTTACGCCATGGTTACTTATAACTGTGCCTAACGGTAACATGTATAGGGTAAATAATAAAGGTCCTAATATAGAGCCCTGCGGAACTCCAAATCTCACTTTTGAATAAGTGGAAGATAAATTGTTTACCCTAACGAACTGATAACGTTCTGATAGGTAAGATCTGAACCATGATAGGGCCGTCCCTGTGACTCCAACCATGTTTTCTAACCTTTCTAAGAGAATATTGTGGTCTATTGTATCAAAAGCCGCACTGAGGTCAAGTAGCACTAACAGGGATACGCAGCCTTGATCAGAGGCAAGAAAAAGATCATTAGTTATCTTAACTAGAGCCGTCTCAGTGCTGTGGTGTGGCCTGAATCCAGACTGGAATTTTTCATATATATGGTTCTTATGTAGATATGAACTAAGTTGTTGGGCCACAGCTTTTTCTAAGATCTTAGATATAAACGGTAAGTTAGAGACAGGCCTGTAATTAGACAAAACGGTGACATCAAGATTTGGTTTCTTGATCAGAGGTTTGATAACTGCTAGTTTAAAAGCTTTGGGTACATGGCCCAGACTAAGGGACGAGTTTACTATAGTTAGAATAGGGTTTATAATGGCTGGCAGTACTTCTTTAAGTAATTTTGATGGAATTGCATCGAGTGTGCAGGTTGTGCAATTTGCAGAAGAGATAATCTTCTCTAGCTCTAGCTGTGGGAGTGGGTAAAAGGTTTCCAGATTCTTTTCTACAGCTGTGTTTTGTTCTATATCAGCCAAGTCAGATGACAGCCAAGCTGGATTTGAATTTGATACTGTGGGTTGAATTTGTTGTCTAATATTATCAATTTTATTATTAAAGAAGTCCATAAAAACTTCACTGGTGAGAGTTGCTGGGATTTCTGGTTCATTACCTGCCTGATTTTGTGTGATTTGGGAAATCACATTAAACAGAACTCTAGGATTATACTTATTATTCTCGATCAGCGAGGCCAGATATGCTGAGCGAGCTTCAGTGAGAGCATTTCTATACTCTATAAGGCTGTCCTTCCAGGCAGTGTGGAACACTTCTAGTTTGGTATGACGCCATTTCCGCTCTAATTTCCGAGCTGTTTGTTTTAAGGTCCGGGTTTTATCGTTGTACCACGGGGCGAGCTTTTTCTGCCTTATTCTTTTTATTTTAAGTGGGGCCACATTTTCTAAAGTGGATCGTAATGTATTTTCTAAATAATCGGTTAGTGAATCTAGTTCCATTGGATCTGATGGAGTGGAGACTGGGGTTGATAACTCTGGGAGATTTTCTATAAATTGTAGGGCGGTAAAAGGTTTTATTGTGCGCTTTGTTGAATAACGAGGGGACGTATATATATTATGGCTAAATCGTAGCTCATACGAAATTAAGTAATGGTCGGAGATCACTGTGGTTTGCGGTAGGATATTCAGCTTGTCTATGTTAAGACCTAGTGTCAAAACCAAATCTAACGTATGACTACAGTCGTGTGTTGGCCCGGTTACATTTTGGGTAAGACCAACTGAGTCTAGGATTGAGGTAAATGCCCTTTTTAATGGGTCGTCTACCTTCTCAAAGTGAATATTAAAATCCCCTACAATTATTACTTTATCGTTGCACACAGCCAGGTTTGCAGCGAAGTCACTAAATTCTTTTATAAATTCAGAGTATGGCCCTGGTGGTCTGTAAATGTTAAATAATGAGAACGCCTTCTTTTTTGTGACCGGATTTGTGACGTGAATAGAGAGGACCTCAAAGGAAGTGAAAGTGTCACATTGTTTCTGACTAATATCGAGAGTATTTTGGTATATTATACAGACTCCACCTCCCTTGCCTGATAGTCTTGGCCTATGTGCATAATTATAGCCTACAGGCGTGGCTTCATTTAAAGCTAAATATTCGTCTGGTCTAACCCACGTTTCAGTAAGACAAAAAAAGTCAAATTTATGATCGCTTATAATTTCATTTACGACGACTGCTTTAGAGTTTAGTGATCTTATATTAAGTAGTCCAAGTTTTAGATTTAAGGTGCTAGTGCTATCATCAGAACATGGATATATGTTGATAAGGTTATTTAAGCGGACTGATTGAGTTTTTCTATGATTAAATTTAGTTTTAATTCGGGGCAAAGACACAGTCTCAATAAGGTTAATCTTAGGTGACGCCTCAAGGCGGATCGCAGACGGTCGGTTTAGCCTGTCTGTCTGCGGCCTGGTCCCGGCTCTGGACTGTCAGCAGCGGTTTACACTACTCTGCCGACTAACTAAAAGACTATGTGCTATGCTGCACGAAAGTAAGGCAGCACCCTCCCGCGTGGGGTGGACACCATCCCTACCTATGAGACCAGGCTTGCCCTCAAAACGTAACCAATTATCTATAAAGCCCACTTGATTTTCGGAACACCACTTGGACATCCAGCAGTTTAACGCCGTAAGCCTGCTGTAGGCCTCAGCGCCGCGCCGCATTGGGATGGGGCCAGAGCAGATTACGGCATCGGACATCGTCTGGGCCTGTTTAACCACCTCTCTAATATTAGCCTTAGTTACCTCTGACTGCCGCAGACGGATATCGTTGGCCCCTACATGAATAACTATCCTCGAATATCTCTTAGCAGCTAATCTAAGGTTGCCACTAATGTCCGGCGCTCTGGCTCCCGATAAACATCTAACTGTAACCGCTGGCGCCCCTAACGGAGTAGCTAACTTCACGTGTCGAACAATCGAGTCTCCTATGACCAGAGTGCTTTTAACAGGCTTCACAGTGGGGGCTTCACTGAGCGGGGCAAACCTGTTTGACACGCGAATGGGAGGAGCGTGGTGTTCCGGTGGGCTAGCTTTGGCCTCAGCGTTAGCGTTAGCCTTAGCTTTCCGGCTAGACCGCCGAGTCGTCACCCATTCGCCCCGCTGTGAGGGCTCTGACGCCGGAGTCAAGGGGGTGCTAACTCTCCCTAGGGTACCGGGGGTTGCTAACGCTGCCTCTGGCTGCCTATCCCTTAATAATCCCCGGATACGCACTTCTAACTGGTCGACCTTCTCCACCAGACAGCTAACTAGCTGGCACTTAGTACAAACGCTATCGCTATCCCTAGAGGCGGAAAAGGGCGTTAAGCTAAACATGCCACACTCTGCGCAGACGAAGCAACCAGGAGAAGCCATGATATTTAGCCACTTACCGCTTCTTGTTGATTTAAATGCTAATACAACAAACGTTACCGCACTGACTCGCTCTCAGTCGCTCGCAGTGACGCCCAGTCCACTATGCTAGCCACTAATGCTAGCCATCCCTGAGGTGGCTGCTGCATTTGCACTAGCTTATGTCATTTCTCGAAGCAGTGTGGCTGTTTGGGTAAGTTGAGGTAAAATGTTCTTAATAGTTATTTTCCTCATTGAAAGACAAGTCATAAACCAACATGTTGCACTGTCTAACCCCTGGCCTCCTCAGTTTGACCGAGCTAAACACTGTAGATCAGGGGTGCCCAAACTTTTTTCAAAGGGGGCCAGATTGGACAATATCAAAACACCTAAGGACCGGTCTCCTATCCAAAAGTATTATTCATACATTATATAACATTGTATTCAAAATATTTAAACACAAATGTACAGAATAATTAACAATTATTTAACTAATTAAATTAATTTGACTGTAATTACAGCAAATATTGCAACAATAATGTATTCTTACGATACAGTGGCCAATAAAAATCTGTCTGCGGGCCACACTTTGGACACCCCTGCTGTAGATCTATCATAAGGTATATGTAGTTTAGTACATAATGGTGTAGTATTTCGTTTGATAATGGCCTAATTTAAATTCTGATTAATTTTGGGCGTGGTTTTGTTGCATGACACCTATTCTTTATGTTACAGCAAACAATGTAACATGTAAGTGGTTCTAATATACTCACCAATAATAAGCTGTCCACAGGCTGTCTGCTTTAAACCTCGCTTGTCTCCCCTGCCACACCAGTTAAGGCTTTTTGCCAGGTTGGGGGTGAAGACCTTGCTGTCAATCCGCCATATTGTCTTTTTCATTGTGTGGCCTCCACTTAGTGAGAGTGTGTTGGTCTGAAATAATACACAATAAGAACAGAAATGGATAAACAGCAGTCTCACTGTACCAACTGCACCTTCATAACATGTGTCCGAGGAAATGTACATTCTGTTTTGCATTTTGTAATTACGGTTCTTGCTTTAAATAGTTCATATCTTATTTATTGTATTGACCTAAAGTAATTGATTAGAAAGTTTTTGACTAATAATATAAAGCTGTATACAGTCATGGCTAAAATAATTGCACTTCTTTTAAGAAAATTTTTAGATGCAATATTCACAGATTGGTGAACCTCTGCCCATCTTTGCAGAGATATAGGTAGATAGATAAGGGAATAAGGGTTATAGATAGATAGATAGATAAGGGAATAAGGGTTATAGATATGCATAGAGAGATAGCTCGAGAGATAGAGAGTTGGTGGTAGCTAGATTTGATTTAATGGGAAATCTATAAATGAACTTACCATCCTCTGCTTCAGTCCATTGTTCAACAGCCTCTTCTCTAAATCTTCTAGGGTCTCCATTGAATTTAGTGGGAAAATATTAATTTCCTCCTCATCTTGGACCTGTTGTGGGGGCAAAATTCGGCGGCCACCCACAAAAGACTCAACAAGTGATGTGAGGTAAGTAATCTTCAGGTCCATCTCTCTCAGTGCCTCTAACACTGTTCTGTCTACAGCTGCAAAAATAAGATAGTTATCCTTTTATTCATTGTAAGCAATTTTTAAAACTACTTTGTCTTAAAGACCAAACTTACGTGTGCACTGATTATTGATGAACTGCCTTGAAGGTCCCTGTTGTGCAGTGGGTGCTGTTTACTGTACAAGATTTAAATAAACATGTTCATTTTAGTGATCTAAGAAGTGATTGTAAATATGAGTGTTTATTTATACATACTGACAAATGTCTATACACCCAACAGCCACTTCATTAGGTACATCTCCTTGCATCTACACTCGTTGTCTGTTATTCAGCTCCATTTGCCATTTGGAAAAACTTTGTAGTTCTACAATTACAGACTGTAGTCCATCTGTTTTTATGTATACTTTATTGCCCTGTTCATTAATTGTCAGGATCTCCACAGGGCCACCACAGAGCAGGTATTATTTGGGCAGTGGATCATTCTCAGCACTGCAGTGACACTAACCTGGTGGTGATGGTGTGTTATATGTGCTGTGCTGGTGCCAGTTGATCAGACACAGAGGTGGTGCTGAAGTTTAAAACCTAAGTATCACTGCTGGACTGAGAATCGTCCACCAACCAAAACTATCCAGACAACAGCATCCTGTGGGCACCATCTTCTGACTGCTGATGAAGAACTAGAGGATGACCAACACAAACTGTGCAGCGACAGATGAGTTATCCTCTCTAACTTTACATCTACAAGGTAGGACTGTCCAATAGAGTGGACAGTGAGACACAGTGTTTAAAAACTCAAAAAGCACTGCTGTGTATCATCTGCACATACCAGCACAACACACTAACACACCACCACCACGGCACAAACTACAGCGTGCTCCAAAATGGAGCTGATAAAATAGACAATAAGTATAGATACAAGGAGGTGCATGGGTGTATATGGCTTGTAAGGTTTAAGGTAAACTCACCATTTGTATGAGAAAGAACATCCTGGCCTTGTCTTGTATCCTGAGATGGCCATGTATACGTATTGGGCATGTTCCACCCTGTTTGCCATTGTTGTGGTGTAGGTGCTGTTAACACGGAAATTTAAAGGAAAAGTCACTGCCTAGAAAACAGGACTTTGCTCTGTTTATTCTTAACTTGTAAGAAATGAGCTGACTATGGATAACATCTGTAAATGTTTTGGATAGTATACTTTTTTTTTGTTATATTTTGACTGTTTTGTGTTCTATGTTCTAGACTGTTTTACAGTAATGTGAAAAATTAGGACACCCTATGAAAACCATTGTCTTGTTAACATAATTAAAAATGTGGACATTTGATATTCATTGTAACAATATTAAGATGAAGGTCATATAACTAAACAAATAAAACTAAAGAAATGTCTTTGAAAAAACATTTGGACAATGGTTATAGGAAATGTCTAATTGAGTTTTTTTCAGCCGAAGGGCGAAAAATACAATACAATCTAAAAAAAAAAAAAAAGTAAAATACAAATGACAACTGTGGAATTGGACACAGTATTAGAACTTTGCTTTGTTGTTGAGTCATTTTACTCCTGTCTAGGTGTGAGAGGTTTGCCACTGAGGACGTGTAAAAAGATTTTTACCGTCATCCCCGATTAAAAAAAAAATCAAATCTGAACAGGGCTTTAATAAACGTGTCCCTGAACATTTGTACACATTACAAACATGAAACCCATTGCTATTATTAAATGTCTTAATTGAACTCACCGTGAATGTATATCTCACATTGGACTTACCATGAGGTAGAACCTGTTGGCTTTGTCTTGTATCCTGAAAGCTATCTGCAAGGAAATTTCAGAATCAAATGCAGAAACAAACTTGATTTCACATATTTGATTATAATCATTGTTCAGGGCTGCTCAGTAAAGTAATCAAACTTACATGGGGTCTGGTTAGATATTGACCACTCAGAAGACTCTTGTTGTATGGCAGGGGCTGTTGGAACAAAATTGCTGTTACTACTAATCATACACTCTAGAAATCTGACAAGAATTGCCATTAAAATTATTTTCATAATAGGCCCTTTTTTACCACAATTCCAGCCTACGTCTTTCAATCTCTTAAGTGGATGTAGAATGCGGCTGATTTGTTTGTGATTGTGTTTAAACTAGATGTGCATATAAATAAAAAAGACAAAGTTAAAGATTACTTAGACAGGACACAATGGTTATAGATAGAGAGATAGATAGCGATGTAGGTAGATGAATAGTTAGATAAGTTAGAGTTACAGATATGTAGGTAGATAGCTAGGGAATAAGGGTTATAGCTAGAGCTGTAGATAGAGATTTATAGATAGGTCGTTAGGTAGATAGGGAATAAGGGTTATAGATAGAGGGCTGTAGGTAGATGGATAGGTAGATAGATAGTTATAGATGGGTAGGTAGGTAGTTAGGGAATAAGGGTTCTAGCTAGAGCTGTAGGTAGATGGAGCTATAGATAGGTCGGTCGGTAGGTAGACAGATAAACAGGGAATAAGGGTTATAGATAGAGAGAGAGAGAGAGAACATGAAATGGAAAGGAACAATGACAACAACTTTTGAAACACATTTAGACAAAGGCAGTTCCTTTGTAACATTTTATGAAACTTACTCTGTGACATATGATGGCCTGAGTGTTCCCATGGAGAAAATGGCCTTCCTAAATATAATTTTAAAATATATTGTTAGCAATATTTTTGTGACTACACTCCATACAGATACAGATTAATATTGATTATCTCAGTCTTTTTATATTACTTAATGATTGGTATTACCTTGCATTTTTGACAGATCTGTATAAATATTGTCTCCCTGCTGGTTGTCCTGGGCTAAAGATGAAACAAGTCAAGGTAAGTTAACTGCCATACTATAAATTGCCATTGTTTGAGAATATTAGTTGTTTAAAGAGGCATACATTGTATTACTGTTGGGCTACTAAGTAGTAACGTTCGAAGTAGTTTTTATCTGCTTTCCTGTACTTTCTTGTAATAACTTGATTATCCAAGGATTGTACTTGGATTTAATAAATGCTTTTTTTATAATTACAGGAAATCGTTTAAATTTTTGTTCATGGCAATTGGCAGTGTGCTACAGATGCAAGACCGAGATCAGAATGCTATAGTATTCATTTATCCACCCCTTGGAAATGTTTCAGGCATTATACCTTGAACATCTGATGGTTTGTTGCACCACTCTTGCTCTGCTCTTGCTCCCGACTGGAAGCTGCTGGACAATGCTGAGAATGCAAAAAAATATAAGTAAGGAATAGGTATCATATGGGACAATATTATTAAGGGACATTAAGCTGGTTTAACTATTGTAGCATAATACACTCTTTATATTTGTGGCTTTACACTTAAATATTTCACAGAGATACAGAAGACTGTGTAAATGTCAGAGACCATTTTTTTTTGCAAGTTCTTGATTTTTCAGGATATTTCAGCATATCCTTTATTCAGGATATTAAGAGTCCTTAACGTCTTTGAATGTCATTGGGATGTCTTGGATAGTGAGAAGCAGAAAATGCTCCAACTTCAAAGACTGAACTTTGTAGTTATGGAAAACCTCTCTGCAGAAAAACTGAAAAGAATTACAGCTGTAACAAAGGTAAGGGTGGAAAACTTGCACTTAATGTTATGATAAATAAAATGTGATCTCTGACTTTAGCACAGTACTGTAAACGTATAGTAATAAACCATTATGGTAGCATCCTTATTGTGAAGTTAAATGCAATACCATTATGTGTTCCAGGTCCAGGCTGTCTACAAGTCTGTGGTGGGGCTGGGGGTCTTGGGGCAGTGGGAATTTTTTTTTTCCACCGGTGGCGATTCATCTTCCTCCGATGAAGAGTATACTTTTCTTCTACAAGTAAAAGTATGTTAATAACGGGTTCTATCACAGAATTGTTCTAAAACACTAATTGTACAGAATGCACAGCTTACTTGCTGACTCTCTTTCCTAGAATCTCTGTGTCAGAGTTCAGATCTGACGTGTAGCATGACTTTTTTTCCATTTAGAAACAACGTTATCAAATGATTCTGGGGGGAAAGAATGACTGCCATGAAAAAGAACCATCTATCATGCTATGGTGAGGACATAATAATACTTTGTTCTGTACTATGTTAACATATGCATGTCTTCATTACCTGCTTCATAAAGGATTCGCACACTGTGCTTTTTCCACCCTTTATCTGGATGGGGGACCTCAGCTTTTTTAACACTTTTTAAAAGCCGGCTTTGATCTTTATAGGGATGCCACCAGGAGAACCCATCCATGTACCAGGACTTTGCCACTGGTCCAGTTTGCCCCTCGTTGACAAACTCCACTATGAGGTACATTGTGAGCTGTATTGTGAAACCAGACCCCCAAAATGAAATGTGTTCTGTCAGAAACATTTTTAGTTATTTAATGCCTAAATAAATAATTTTCCATCTGGACAGCCATTTCCAAACTTGAAATCAATGTTTTCATAAAAACAATTTCATTGTAGGAAAAAATTATTAAATCAATAAAATTATCATAGAAATAATTGTACATGTAGATTGTTTGGTGAAAAGAAAACTGTATCAAGAACAATGATGAACAATGATGATGATGATGATGATGATGATGATGATTATCTATAACATCCATTTTTCATTAAGATCTTGCAGCATAAAATCAGGTAATAAGAAAATTAGATTTATGATCTAGTAAATTCTTCTTGATCACAAAATACTAAAAGTATTGAACATATCAGTACCTTTTGATGTATAACTTGCAGTACATCTACATCTACAAATAACTTTAAAAATATATATAACATATGATTCCAAGTTCTGAATGGTGATTTACTGCTGTTTTGTATGCAAAAGTGGAATTGACACAAATTTGTCTTTGTATGGAATAACAAAGGCCTTCCCCTCTATTTGGCTTACTTTGCAGTAGTTTATCGTTCTTGTAAGTCCGTGGACCAAATGTATGCCAATTGTCGATGATGACTGGATATTGAAAGAATGGTTCATGCTGCTCAAATGTACTGTATGCAACATATACTTCATTCCTGTAAGACATAATATTTTTAACCTTGACAACTTTCCCCCCCAAATAAAGATGACTGTTGGCTTGGTCAAGTTTGACAGTGAAGAGTGAGGTTGCCAGCTCTTTGTACTGTGTTGCACCACAGAAAGGTGGTGAAAGAGGACCAGAAGTATGTTCTTTTGACACACTTGTCTTTTTCTCCATGCTGTCACTCCATGGCTTCTCTGGATAGTCTCTTTACAATCCGACTCAGAGGGCAGCTAGGTTTCCTAATGAGCTTTTTAATTTTATTCAGGTGGGTTTCATATTGGAAAGCACTGAAGCTGTCGAGAGCACCATGGTTTTTTACATCTTGTGCAAGATGCACTAAATTGTGAACATTGTAGGAGACAAATTTAGGGCCATACAGCTCTCCAAAATGAGACACAAAAAGACCCAATATGTCATTGGCATAGCCCAGGTAGTCCTCGATCACGCTATTATTGCTGAGTATGAAAATTCCCACAAACAAAAGCAGAAAATGTTCATACACTGCGGTGTGCAGTACATCTTTGAGCAGGACAGGGCCCATGTACAATAAAAATTGCCTAAATTCTGTGGCTTTCCATCTGTCAATTTCTCTGAGAGACCTTGGTTTACGTGCAAACTCCACAGGCACGCAGCTCTGAGCACCCAGCAGTCGCTCTGTTAATAGATTTTGCTGAAACCCAGGCAGCCTACAAGTGAGAGGACCTAACTTCAGCCACAGGTGAAGAAGTCGCCGCATGACACCTAGGCACACAAGGTGCATATAATCAAGAGGGAACCCAGAGACCATTCCCGAAGATGTTCTTTCTAAAGGTGAAATGCCAAGGTGGTGATCTGAATCTGTCTTATTTTTGAAACTTTCATCGGTTCTGAGTGGCATGTCCGTTCTTGGATATGTCATTCTGTTGTCCATGTAAACTCCGTCCTGTGTGCATTTCTCACATCCATGGTAGCCTGTGTGACCTTTTACACACTTAACAAAAGCACGTGCCGGTGCATCGCAAACCACAGAGGAGACCTTTAAGCGTAGCCTGATTCCCTCAAAGTCAAAACCATCTTCCAGCTCAACTATCTCTGATACGAGGTCATCGAGGAACTCACTTGCTGAATCAGGCTTTCTTGCACCACAGAACAGTCCAATTGTGACGGGCTCATGGTGTGGTAAGTTTAGAACAGTTCCAAGAATAGAATTTTGAAAAGTGGCAGCCCATCAATGTTGATTTGAAGTTTCAAATGTTTGTTACTGATCAATAAACTCTTGTTTTTTTTTTGTAGAATGTGCATTATTGAGTGAAGCACACCAAAGTAGCAGTACTGACCACCGGCTTTCTCCTGAATTGCAAATTCACTTGACCTCACTGTACCTAACAGTGTCCTAGCATCTCTAGGTAAAGTTGGGTGATGCTTGCCAAGGACAGCTAGCAGGGCATTTACGGCATTGTGCGTAATGTGGTGCTCAGCCGCCCATTTCGCAAGTTCATCCTGTAAAGAGTTGCACTCTGTTTCAGAGTCAGATCCAGAATTAAATTCAGGCAAATCATTAGTACAGGAACCAAAGTCACTGTCACACACAGTACTTTGGCAGTCCATGAATTCTATGTTGTCATCATCGCCATCTTCACCTATTGTATTGTTTTCTTTTTCTAAATTTGGGCTCTGCCCCCACCCTGTTGCCTGAGTTGACTCTGTGTCTCTATCAACCCATTCTTTTGCTCTTCGTTTAATTGTCCAATAAGATGGTTTTCTGCAAGACATAGTACACAATAATACAGAACATACAAAACATTGTCATATTCAATCTGTTTTGTCAAAGCCATTTAAAGGAACTTTTGTATCTTCAATTCATACCTTTTTTTGGATGAAGGCGGCACCTGTCTTGCAAGTCAACCTGCACAAAAAGAGACAATTATTGAGTGTTAGATAAAAGTAATTTGGGACTTGTAGTTAATCATCTTTCCATGTTAGACTTGGTGATTACTTTAACTTTTATGCATCTTGACCTTCATCCTGAACACTGTTAGTCACTATACCATGAAATGTTTGGAGTCACTTGTCCTATGCTAGTTGTGATAAGCTTGTTTATAGCTTTATTTTGAGAGGGATCCAGAATATTTATGGGAGAGATAGAAGTATATGATCAAACAGTTTGTCATATCAGTTTGTCTGCCTCAAGATTTAATGTCATTCTAGATAATGAACCATTATATATTTAATCTTTATACAACTTTCTGAATTGTTTTAGGTCATCTGCATTGCTGCTAATTATTGTGGATACATGAGCAGCAATGCAGATGAAGTTGTGATTAAATATTAAATATTAAGATTAAATATATAATAGTTCATTAACTATAAATGTATAATAGTTCATTAAACCCCCACTAGTTATTCGAAACCTGTGCAGAACTGATGCATTTAGAAAAAAAAATGTACATTTGTTGCAGTGGAAATGAATATTTTGTTGCCAACATGAACCAAAAGTGGTTCTTCTGTTGCGTCACTCAGAGAACACTTGAAAGTTTTCCATAATCTGTATCCTGCGTGTTGAAATGTCAGTTTACAAATGTCCTGACTTTGTCTATGAAGCACACTGTTTACATTCAGTAAAGGTAAATATATATTTCACTCAGTTTATCTGTTATCTCAGATGTGAGAAAAGTGTAGGTTTGATTATTTTTGTTTGTTTAATAAGAAACCTCTTAATGAGATAATGTTACCTATCCACTGAGTGTCCAACTTTACCATACTTTTTAATATATAGTTTTTTCATAGTGGAAAGAGCCTGCATATTTTTATTCAGGGCTGTCCAAACTTATTCACAACAGGCCAGGTTTCCTGCTGAACTTCATTCCAGACAAGCCAGAGAACATCAGATTAACTGTTTGAAAACTGACGCCACTGATTACCCTTTGATGTTTGAGCATTTGGACTCTTCTCTTTTTGACATTTTAACAAAGCGTAAACATTTATCCAGACAATATGATTTATTTGTATTTATTGGTTAATAAAGGAATTTGTTCATGCTTGATTTTTTTTCAGTAACCTGTTAAAAACATTTTTAACACATTCACATTTTTAAAATTTGGAAAATGTGAACCTGTTTATCATTAAAAACAATATGATGAATTGCACAGAGCAAGATCAAAATGTCAACAACCATTGTGAGTGTAATGGTAGTAATACAAAACTAGCATTTTAAATTACAAAACTAATACTTTCACATTACAGGCCATCAAAAACATGTTTTCTAAAATATTACATTATAAGATTTTGTTTAAAAGATAATGCAAATAATGACTAAACCAGGTCATTTTAGACCCACTTATGCATCCAAGGGCTAAACAAGTAAAGCCAGATGTGCTCAGGCTGCTTTAGAATGAAAACCTGCAGCCACCTTTGTCGGCCCCGCCCTCTTTTATTGAACTGGGCGGAGTAAACGGCTCTCACATGCGTTACGTGAAGAGGCGTGGCTTCCCGCACAGAACTAAACGCCAGTGTGGTTCAGCTGCAGCCGGTGAGGAACGGATGGAATTCCCGTAAGTCGTTAAAATGTGATAATAATATAGCGCGAGACTGATGTAGTGCTGAATTAATAACAGAACTGGATTTGCTAGCATGACTTGACACGTTTCTAGCTATGAATATAAAAAAACTGCTCCTAAAAAACGAAGCTACCTCAGGAAAGGTGGCCACTCATAGTGAATGTTAGCCAGTTAGCAAAGTTACTTACTTTAGTAAACGGCGAACAGGAGAACTCAAGTAAAATGTATTGGAAATGAAAAATGTCTCAAAAATTACTGCTTACAAACACAAGAAGCAACAGCTATATACAATAAATTGGCTTGAAAAAAGGTAGTGGAAGAGCGGGGTCATCGGCTATACTCACAAAACCGCTGAGCGTCCGTTAAGTGGTTAGCTCGCGCTAGCTTTTTAAATTCGCCTCGAAGATCCCAACAGGCTCGCGCACATTAGTGTTTCGCGCTTAAACGCGCTATCAGATAACTAAGACTGTTTAATAGGTAAGTGTTGACATAAAACACAGGGAAGCATAAACATATGTGGGCTGTGAGGGTCACAGGACTGGGACAGTAACTACTGGGCTCCATTGGGTAATACATTACCTATATAGACCTATTATTTCACTTTTTAGTGCAACTTGAAGAATCCAACGAGGAACAGACTTTGCCTTTATATGCTATATGTTGCCAACAATGATGAGGTAAGATCATCTTTTTTTAGTCCCACAGTGGGGAAATTCAGTGTTACAGCAGCAAAGGGACAGCAAGGCACTCAGTACAAAAGATAGATAAATTAACAGTACAATGTCAAATAATAAAGGAAATGTCAAACTTTTAGCTTTTTGACTCTTAAATATATTTACAGATAATTGCAACTCTTAATTGCACATTATGTTACACTGAAGAAACTTTCCACTAAATGTGTAGAGTTTAAGTGTGTGTGTGTGTGTGTGTGTGTGTGTGTGTGTGTGGTCCGCTGGGAGCAGTGCTGGTTGTAGAGTCTAACAGCAGCAGAAAGGAAGGACCTGTGATGCCGTTCCTTCACACACTTGGGGTGAAGCAGCCTGTCGCCAAAACAGCAGCCCAGTGCTGCCAGAGTCTTATGCATGGGGTGGGAGTCGTTCTCCAGCATGGATGCTAGCTTGGCTATGCTGTGCACTGAACTGATCTAAAACAGACTAACCTTAAACAAATCTAAATTGTTTTGGTAGTTTTGGCAGTAGTGGTGTTATATAATACTGTTAAAGTTTAATAATGAAAAAAATATGGCTAGTTTTCCTGATTAAAGCTTTTTTCAGATCTGTTCATCTTCCTGAGCGACTTCTTGTCTTCACTTTATAGCGTCATGTTTGTGTTCATGTAAAGTGGTGTCAACAGCTCACTTATGTGATTAGCAGATGTCATGTTTTCTAATGCTTGAACAATCATGTGTGCAATTTCTCCTTTCTGTTTGTAGAACTTGGTTATGGTTGTGGAGATGAAGATATTCAGTCTCTTTCAGAAGTTGCTTGTGAGGTCTTTCTGTCAGTAAATACAGTCATCCTTCAAATGAAAGGAGCTCACTTCAGCAGAAGAGAAAAGTCGGTTCGTGACTTCTAGGCACATGTATGCAAGGTGCGTCTATACATAAATCTGAAAGGGTTTTGGTGTATATGTTCTCAGCCTATCTGAGCACAAATCTACTGTTTTAGATCAGTCAAAAATGGCAAAAAAGTGGCTATTTGCCAGAAATAGAAGGATCAATCGGCTATGTATGAGCATCGTTTGATCACGTCTTTGCACTGGAAATCAGCAGATACTGATACATAGGCGATTGATTTTTCGTTCTCTCCCAAAAACTCAATTTGTCATTTGTTTTGATTGATTTAAATCAATAGAATTTGATATTTTGGCTGCTTATTCTACCTGTAGATGGAAATACAGATCTTGTGCTTGAATGCAGAAACAACTGTGTTCGATTTTGCTGGGCGTTCTGGAAGAAAACATGTTGTCAATGTCTGGCTTTTACAATGTTTTATTTATTTCCATCCATCCATCTATCCATTTTCTAAGCCGCTTCTCCGTCAGGGTCGCGGGGGGGTGCTGGAGCCTATCCCAGCAGTCTTCGGGCGGAAGGCAGGATACACCCTGGACAGGTCGCCAGTCCATCGCAGGGCAGACAGACAGACACAGACAGTCACTCACACACTCACACCTAGGGGCAATTTTAGCACGTCCAATTGGCCTGACTGCATGTCTTTGGACTGTGGGAGGAAACCGGAGAACCCGGAGGAAACCCACGCTAACACGGGGAGAACATGCAAACTCCACACAGAGAGGACCCCGGTCACCCGGTCGGGGAATCGAACCCAGGCCCTCCTTGCTGTGAGGCGACGGCGCGTTTTATTTATTTGTTTGTTATTTGTTTCATTTCTTTTAATACTATCTGACTCGAATGCAGATATTTCTAAAATGTGAGATGTGATAAAAACTGCCAGATTAATGATGTTTTCTATCAGCACAGCTGGCAAAATCAACATTGGTGTCTGCACCTGTGCACAAGGTCTGTATAGGTTGTTTGCAAATGACATGATGTAACTGTGTTGCTGTGGTGTGAATTGAGGATGGGGGGCAGGAAGTGATTTTCCACATAGGGCGCTCTATCTCACTTTCTCAAAATGACTGACGTTTACGTTGTGTGCAGTCATTTAAAGTCAGTTTAATGGAGAAACTATAAGAGACTTTTATCAAGCACCAGGTGTTGTTGCTGATGAGGGGGGAAACGATGTCACTATCTGTAACATCTTCTCATTAAGTTATTTTAAATGGGCGTAAACAACTTCTGTTCCATACAACAAATCAAACAAATCAGAAGCGATATCAGTTCAGTGGCATGCCATTTTGCTGCAGCAGTATACACTCTGCACAGTTCAATAAGGAGGCTTCTAATACTTATAGTAGAACATCATTTCTACAATTAACTTTTTTTGTTGTTTTGTTTCTGTTTATAGGTGACTGCAGACATCATACATGTTGCCCATAGCAGCCATGCCGGGAGTTGGTGTCATCTTGAAGGTTCCTGACGTGACTGGAATTGGAGCTTTTAACCTAATTTTGATCTGTACCTGTGCTCCATGTGCTATTATTACAGGCAATTTTACATGGTAGTACAAAAAAACTGCTAGTGCTCTACTTTAATGCACACCTTGTTTACAGCTTGGTCCAGTGTTGTCTGATTACTTTGATTGTTGCTGAACTTTAAATGTTTGTGCATTTCTGAAGACACTTGGAACACATGAGCAAAGAAGGGTACAACCTATCTGGAGACATTCGACTATGCTGCTTCTGTTACTATTTGCAATGAAATAAATATGCTTATGACATTTGATAACATTGGAATGTTTTTGTAAGAGCTTTTCTTGTGGAAAACCTGATGCGGCCCAGCCTCACCCAGACTCTACCTCCAGCGGCCCCCGGGTAAATTGAGTTTGAGACCCCTGGTTTAAACCGAGCGACCGTTACGAGCTGCTCACAGTAGCTCGCTCACAGCATCAACAGCAGCGGGTTTATCGGCTTTATTCTCCGGTAAAACCTCCTCCAAACGGCCGCTACAGGCTTTATGGAGCCGCTCGGGACCCGGAGACCTTTTTCAGCTCCACACACACAAAAACGAGGATTTTTCAGCAGCGCCGGGTCAAGTGGAGCTCCAGCCGGGATTACCGGACTTCAGGGGGCAGAATTCGCTTTAAAAGGTGGGCAGTGATGAAATGAAACCCCCCAGACAGGAATTAGACCCTCTCTCTGCTTCTCTGGGGGTCCTCTCTCTAACGCTCGGGAAGGTTAGCGGAAGGAGCTAATCTAGCTAAGCTCTGTCTGTTGGAGCCTCGTTGCTGCGGCAGATTAGCGCCACTCAGACCCCCGTGAAGCCCCCCCATGTGGTCAGAGACGGAATAAAGCTGCTAATATTCGTTTGTGCTGGTTTAATTATCAACTAATAGGCTAAAATGTTTTTAATAAGTGACGTCACTCAGCCCCCCATCAATGTCAACAGATTACATCCACAACCCCTCCAGAGGGGCTAATGTGAGCCCACCCTGGTCACTGTTAAAACCCGCTGTGTTCCTGGTGCTTCCAGTAAATTTCCGCTGATATTTGATGAGTGTTTTAACAAGTCACACATTAACATGAGCGCACAAGATACACTGAAAGATCAAAATGAATGTTTTTCTTCCTTAAACTAAGCGTGACGTCACAAAACCTCACTAACAGGAATTCTGCTTTTCTCTGGTCTTCACTACGTCCAGCTGGACCCAATGTCCTCACGGTCATTACGGTCTTGGGTCCAGGAGGTCGCTGTTTCAGCCGTATTGAGTATTGATTGTTTTTTTATTTCAGCAGCTCAGAGGAGCTTTTATGGTGAACATCACCTTCACCTGCTGTCTAAAAAACCCTGAATCCAGTCTTCATCATTTCCCAGATTTCAGTGTTTAGTCTGTTTACCTACACGTTATGGTTTCTCCTGGTTTTTAGGATCAGGGTCGTCTTTTAGACGTGGACTTCTAATCATAATAACGTGTTATTAATGTTATTAAAGGCTGAGTAACGAATGTTTGTCGTTGCTCAGGTTATTATTGGTGAACGAGTGAGGAGCAGTGGAGGAGAAAGAGCAGGGAAACTGAGGACGGCCTCGGGATCAAAGAGCTGATCTGTCTGAGTTTAGAGGAACATCAGCTCAGAGGGAAAAAGCTCTCCCACCATAAAAGTCCAGGCCGAGAGCCGAAGCACCACAGGAGGCTCGGAGCTTTGAAAGGTACAGAGGTTTTATAATCAACTGTGTTTGGAGCTGAAATAGTCCAGAATAAAGAGCAGCTGCATGATGTCTGGACTAAACAGTTACAGCAGAAAAGTAAAAAGAGCTTCTGAAGCTTTCAGACGTTTATATTCTCAACATAATAAGAGCCAAATGAACTAATAGAAGCTCTAATTACTCACAGTCTACTGACACTGTGTTCTTGTTTGGGACGCAGCCAAAATATTTGTAACCTTTTATGGTTCTGGGTCTCACTATAACTCATTAAATAAGACTGAAATATCGACTGATTTTCTCAAGATCTTCACTTAGATATGATGGCTAATAACTAAACAGGGCTCCAAATAAAAAGTAGCTTACGGAACCGCTTCACAGAAAAAAATCAGACCAGCTCTGTGATTTAAAGGGGAACTCCACCCATTTTTCATAGTTTCTGCATAATTAAATGGTTACCATGCCAACAACATCACAGAGCGGTTTGGTATGAAACGCCTGATTCTAGAGAGACTTACAGAGTCAGAACTGTTCACAGTGATGATGATAGGAACCAGATGAAAGCCTATCAGTCACGCTTTAAGATGAAAATGGATAAAGAAAATGCAGAAAAACAAAAAGTAATAAATACAGAACAATAGAAATAAATAGTTACCCATAAAAATAATAATAATCCATCAGCCCCCGCTGGCCAGTTAATTAATCTAATATAACTTATTTATTGATGAACTTTATTACTCAGATTAATCATTGTGGTCCAGTCTGGAGCCTGAACTAAAGACCCAGTTATTACTGTAATAGTTTAGCTTTTCTGCTCTGAAACACGTTTGTGTTCAGCTGCTGGTTTGAGCTGAACGTCTGTGTGATTCTGTAAAATTCCTCTTTAATTTCACTGAGAGGTTCCTGTTGGACTGGGAACCGTCAGGTTTGGTCTTGTGGTGAGTTCGTCCTCTTAGCTCTGCACCTCAAACATGACCGTGACGTTCCTGTAACAGAAGCCACAATGTGAGCAGAGGAACGAGGAGCTTCAGGAAATCAGGAGAAGAAAACAGTCAAATCATCATTTAGACCAAACTGGGACTTTGACCAGAGTAAAATGTACCACAGAACTGGGTTTTAGTCCCAGATTAAAACCCTGTTTTACCAAAACCACTGGGTTCAGGTTTTTCCTTCATCAGACGTTCAGGTCATGTATAAAATGCAGACAGTAGA
Organism: Pygocentrus nattereri; assembly: GCF_015220715.1. Classification (NCBI taxonomy): domain Eukaryota; kingdom Metazoa; phylum Chordata; class Actinopteri; order Characiformes; family Serrasalmidae; genus Pygocentrus; species Pygocentrus nattereri. The sequence goes on along the minus strand of NC_051222.1, from coordinate 3,196,951 downwards.
TCGGCCAGTGTGGAGTTTAATATCTCTAATCAGAGCTAAACTGGTCAGGGAGGTCAGGGAGGCCGGCTGGTTTACAGGTTGAACAGCATGTTTCTACAATCTGATTGGATGGTGTTGAACAGGACAGTAAAGTTTAATCAGAGGTGAATTATTTCAGAAGTTTTCTGTGTAAACTCTGTTGTCCCGTGTTATAATGTCTTCTATTAAAACGAGGGCCAGATGATCAGAGCAGATAAAAGGACAGGATGTTGATGTCAGATTGATGGCGTTAATGATTGGAACGTTTCTTTTGCTGATTTAAAGGCTTTAGTTCTGTATTTCTGTCAGAGAAGAATCAGAAGATCTTCATATAATTCTGATACCAAAACTGACCAACAGTAATCTGGACTAAAGGAGATAAAGACTAATTAAGGCCTGGTCATTTTTTGGGTTTTGTTTTTGACCTGGTCTGATTATTATTGACTTATTTACCCTTCAAAACCACCAGTGAACCTACCCATGTCTTCAGAATTCTGTATGCACTGTTGATGATGGTAAAGTAGTCATAAATCTGAAAAAATGTTTTACCCCATAACACCTTGCATGTATCCCTTCACCATGAATGGATTAAAACAAAAGTATTAAAATACGTTTTAGGCCAAAACTTTATCAATAACTATGATCAAACATCTTGGGCATTAGGCCGTGTATTTATAATCGTGCCATGTCAAAACTTTTTGTGATTGAGCTTTAAGAGGCATTAAACTCTTCAGACATCTTGTTCCCACCACCGCTGTGAAGTTTCTCAAAAGAAGCACTTCATACCAAACCACCCTGAATGACTTTGTTTACATCTTTACCATTTAAATATGTAGAAGTTTTGTAAAATCAGTGGAATTCCCCCTAAAATGATAGTAATATTTACACTAACACAGCTGGCAGCTCCTATAGAAATATGTAGGTAAACTAGTCTTAGTCTGTATTTTTGTTTGTTTTATTTATTTAGCTGATTTAGCTTTAATTTTCCTAATGTAGTTTTTCTGCCTTTACAGGACACTCTGAGAAGACGGATGCTCTCGAGGCTGCTTTCTAAATTGGAACTGGGCCTCACAAAAGTACCTTTGGATTTAGATTACATGGAATTTACATGTAGGCAGGAATTGTGTCTCTGTAACGCACTTTCCCGTCACGTTGATGTGCCGACTGAGGAATTACATGCCCTGCAGGAGCTCTTTAGGCTTGTGACAGAGAACATTGAATGGACCAGTGGCAGAAATATGCAAGTTGACACAATACCTGGAGAGACAGGGCGTCCCAGGTTAGACATTGAGAGAGAGAGAGAGAGAGAGAGCTTGGAGGAGCTCTTGGAAATTGACCTGTCCCTGCATCTCAAACATGCTGGGTGTCTCAACAAGTAGTGTTTAGATGAATGCGGGAGTTTGGCCTTTCTGCTGGACGCCACAGCAGTATGATTGATGAGCTGGACAGAGTTGCACACAGTATAGAAAATGAAATGCCAACTGCTGGCTGCCATCCCTGGGGATTCATGTCCAGTGGAGGAGGGTGGACGTCCTCTTCAGGCTTGCTGGATTAGGCTGCATCCTATGCAGGACATATTCTGTGAGGAGACCCCTTTTACTTTGGCACGTGGACACAAACCACAAACTACTCAGGTGACTTTTAATTGATAGTGAAAGGATAAATGTAAGTTGGATGTTATTTTACTTGTACATTAACTACAGTGCTATTCAAAAGTTTGGGCACCCCTGATAATCAGCCATTCCAGTTAAATATACAGTATAGCAGACGAACACAGTGGTATTTGAGAAGTGAAATGAAGTTTATAGGATTTACAGAAAGTGTGCAATAATTATTTAAATAAAATTAGGCAGGTGCATAAGTTTGGGCACCACAACAGAAAAATTTACTTCAATATTTAGTAGATCCTCCTTTTGCAGAAATAACAGCCTCTGAACACTTCCTATAGCTTCTAATGAGAGTCTGGATTCTGGTTGAAGGTATTTTGGACCATCCTTCTTTACAAAACATCTCCAGTTCAGTCAGGTTTGATGGTTTCCGAGCATGGACAGTCCGCTTTAAATCACACCACAGATTTTCAATAATATTCAGGTCTGGGGACTGAGATGGCTCTTCCAGAACATTGTAATTGTTCCTCTGTATGAATGCCTTAGTAGATTTTGAGCAGTGTTTAGGGTCGTTGTCTTGTTGAAGTATCCAGCCCCGGCGCAACTTCTACTTTGTCACTGATTCTTGAACATTGTTCTCAAGAATCTGCTGATATTGACTGGAATCCATGCGACCCTCAACTTTAACAAGATTCCCAGTACCTGCACTGGTCACACAGCCCCACAGCATGATTGAACCGCCACCACATTTTACTGTGGGTAGCAAGTGTTTGTCTTGGAATGCTGTGTTCTTTTTCCACCATGCATACCGCCCCTTGTTATGTCCAAATAACTCAATTTTAGTTTCATCAGTCCACAGCACCTTATTCCAAGAAAAGGCTTCTTCTGCATTGCTCTCCCATACGGCCTCTCCTTGTGCAAAGTACGCTGAATAGTTGAACGATGTAGGTCTTTGGAGCTGGTTTATGGGTTGACTATGGCTGTTCTCACCATCCTTCGCCTCTGCCAATCTGAGATTTTCTTGGCCTGCCACTTCGGGCCTTAACTAGAACTGTGCCTGTGGTCTTCTATTTCCTCACTATGTTCCTCACAGTGGAAACTGACAGCTGAAATCTCTGAGATAGCCTTTTGTATCCTTCCCCTAAACCATGATGTTGAACATTCTTTGTTTTCAGGTCATTTGAGAGTTGGTTTTGAGGCTCCCATGTTGCCACTCTTCAGAGAAGATGCAAAGAGGAGAAACACTTGCAGTTGTCCATCTTAACCCTTTCTCATAATTGGATTCACCTGTGTATGTAGGTCAAGGGTCGCTGAGCTTACAAAACAAATTTTGTGTTCCAATAATTAGTGCTAAAGGTATTCAAATCAATAAAACAAGGATGCCCAAACTTATGCACCTTCCTAATTTTGTTTAAATAATTATTGCACTCTTTCTGTAAATCCTATAAACTTCATTTCACTTCTCAGATATCACTGTGTTCGTCTGCTATATGATATATTTAACTGAAATTGCTGATCCGAACAACCAATGATTTATAAAGGCAAATCATGAAAATGATCAGGGGTGCAAATCAAATGTTTGCGATAACTTGTGATGAGTCTTTTACATCATTATGGAAGAATTTCGGCCCAGTCTTTTTTGCATGATTGTTTTAATTTGGCAGCCCCAGACCATCACGCTACCACCATGTTTGCCTGTTGGTATGAAGTTCTTGTGGCGGCCACTCCAGCACTCTTCCTTCAATAAATGAAATCATTTAAAAACAGTATTTTGTGTTTACTTAGTTTTCAGTGTCTAATACCAAAGGTAGTTTGAAGATTTGAAACACTGACGTGTGACAAATATGAAAAATAGAAATTGAAGGGGCAAATTCTTCTCATGGCCCTGTAGATACAGTGTCTATATACTGGGCCTAGATGGCCTCTACCCCTCAGAACTACCAGATACCAGGGCGGTTTCTTTCCACATGCTAATACTCTTTGTTCATCATATTGTCCGTAAATTCCTCGGATGTGTCGGCATTGACTCGATTCTGAATAAAACTATTTTACATGTTCCTGGGATTGAACGTCTCTGGTGTGATGTGAAGACCTGCATTACCTCAAAGTACTACAACATGCTCCAGAGTCTGGAGAGGGATCAGCTTCTCTGTGTTTCCTCTGCAGGTTGGGAACTCCAAGCACTCTTAACTCATCAGAAAAAGATCAGTTATGGATATTTAACTTTTCAGTTAACAGAAACCTGTACAGAAAATTAGATTCTTACCCTGAGCATGGTTATGAAAATGTTATGAAAATGTTCCCTTCATTTTGATTTTACGTTGTGTGGCACACTTTGCATATATATACAGCGCCCTCCACAATTATTGGCACCCCTCGTTAAGATGTTCTTAGGCTTCTAATAATTAAAAAATAATAATAATATCGGACAACAATGCAAAAAAAAAAAATCCAACCTTTAATTAAAGCGCATTTATTCAGTGGGAAAAAAATCCCACATTAACAAATAATTCTGGTAACACTTTCTATGAATATGTATCTATAATGCATTATAAGTGCATTTATAAACATCTATAAAGCATTCATAAGGCTTTATAATGTTTGACATAAGCATTTGTAACTGTACATAAGTGTTCGTAATTACACATATAACATGCTATAAGAGCACATTATAAGGCTTTATAGCACTATAATGCTATAAAGTACTATAATGCCTATAATATATGCATGTTCCTGTTCTCTGGATTATTGGTGAGACCAGCATCATAAAGTTTTATAACAACTGCTTTGTTTATTCTCATAATGCTTTATAAAGATTCACAGTGAGAAGCCCATTCTCACTGGCATACTCTCTAATGCTCATCAGTATCATTAAAATAAAAATGACTTTATAAATGCACATAACAATTAATGAACATTTATAAGCGCTCCTTACAGACTGTAGGTAAAGTGATGTTACTGATCAGCTCTATATAAACTTATAACAACTTATAAAGCACTATAAGCGCTCCTTACAGACTGTAGGTAAAGTGATGTTATTGATCAGCTCTATATAAACTTATAACAACTTATAAAGCACTATAAGCGCTCCTTACAGACTGTAGGTAAAGTGATGATATTGATCAGCTCTATATAAACTTATAACAACTTATAAAGCACTATAAGCGCTCCTTACAGACTGTAGGTAAAGTGATGATATTGATCAGCTCTATATAAACTTATAACAACTTATAAAGCACTATAAGCGCTCCTTACAGACTGTAGGTAAAGTGATGTTATTGATCAGCTCTATATAAACTTATAACAACTTATAAAGCACTATAAGCGCTCCTTACAGACTATAGGTAAAGTGATGATATTGATCAGCTCTATATAAACTTATAACAACTTATAAAGCACTATAAGCACTCCTTACAGACTGTAGGTAAAGTGATGATATTGATCAGCTCTATATAAACTTATAACAACTTATAAAGCACTATAAGCGCTCCTTACAGACTGTAGGTAAAGTGATGTTACTGATCAGCTCTATATAAACTTATAACAACTTATAAAGAAGAGTACAAGAAGCACAAGTATGTATGTTGAACATGGGTTTATTTATTGTCAAATGTACATAGTTAATAAAAACAACATGTATGCATAAACATGTAAGTTATGTATATTTTCAACAGTTATTCTAAGATACATTTGATATAACAAACATTTTGACAAACTTCAATACATTTTGAATGTAAAAAAATCTAATGAAGTTTGATAATTTAGGACAATTTGCCTCTAACACAACTTCAAAAAACATACTGCATGCCAATATCAGTACATCTGAATAGACAGTTTCTCTACATTGTATTTTATTTGTAAAAAAGCTAGACAGACATCAGTTGTTCAGGGCCGCAAAATTCAGAATGCTGATCAAAACTACTTCATTAACATGGACTTTTATACCGTTTTCTAATGGCATGGAGCAAGTCTTCCAAGTATGCCCCACTTGTGCTTTTTGGCCAACCAGTGTTCCCACTCTATAATCTTCAGGTATTCTTTCAGAAGTTGCGTGTTTCGGTTTGCTCGGTGTCTCCACACATCAACCTTGAATTTTTGCCATGCCCGCTCCAGGTGCTGGGTGTGGGTCCTGGTAAGCGGATGCACAAAATGTCTCTTGTGGCAAACTTGTGGTGCTCATAGCCGAAATCTGACAGACCTCTATACGCTCGCCACTCATCAGTTATAATACTGGTTCCTCTTCTCACATAGCGCCTCACAATAGATAGCAGCTGCTCACTTGACCTGCTGGTGACAATTTTCAGTATGGGCTTCCGGGTGGTAGCACTCACTTCCAGAATTCCCAGTACCCACTTCTTGCTCCGTCGCCAGGCAGCGCCTACACGTCCACGGTTATACTATAAAAAGTATGAAAATAAATTGTAAAAATGTTTAATATGCACTGCTATGAACTGTTATTCTGCATTACACAAGACAACACTTTGAACAAAGGATAAATATTAGTGGTGTCAATAAATTGAAAAAATAACCCGGAGGAGATCTCAAGTGGGTGTCCTTTGTATTAGAGATGCTCTGACGTGATTAATTTGGTTTCCAGATTAATTGTGTGCGTTAACGCGTTAACGTTGACAGCCCTAATAAATATACATTGAGTTAACTATTTATTAGGTGCACCTACCTTATACTTAAACTTTTGAGGAACACCTATTATTTACATGTATTCTGTAATTGTAAAACTACAGTGTGCTACAGTACGATAAACGGAGCTGATAATATGGGGTTTTCCTTGCCACTGTCGCTGCTGCTTGCTCACTGAGGGGTTCATGTATTTTATGTATAGATTTAGCTTATTATTAATGTATTCATATACAACTGCTTTGTAACATCTCCGGTTGTAAAAAGCACTATACAAATAAATTTGACTTGACGTGTCTCATGCAGACCATGTAGAGAATATAGGCAACATTTCAAAACTGTCAACATTTAAAAACATTTTAATATAAATAGGCTTTTCTATATATATTTTTATTGCAGTTGGCAGACACTTATGACACATTCAATTATCAATAATAACTATTATTTAAACATCCTCTTATGGATCTCATACTTGTGCTAATTTAATGAACTATTGTTTACTTACTGAAGTAACTTCATTAGAAAGCAAATGAAAATGGGCTCTAAGCCCCTAAAGTTAAAACACATTTTATGTTTATGCATTTTTTCAAATATGTTAGACTCAACAAATAAATAGATTTACACCCTCTAGCCACTTCATTATGTCCACCTCCTTGTTTCTACACTCACTGTCCTGGTATCACCTTCATGTACCATACAGGAGCACTTTGTAGTTGTACAGTTACAGACTGTAGTAGATCTGTTTCTCTGTATACTTTATTACCCTGTTCATCATTGGTCAGGACCATCACAGACCAGTATTATGTGGGTGGATCATTCTCAGCACTGCAGTGATGCTGACATGGTGGTGGGGTGTGTAAGTGGATCAGGCACAGCAGTGCTGGTGGAGTGTTTAAACACCTCTGTGTCACTGCTAGACTAATCGCCCAGCCAAAATGTCCAGCCAAACAGCATTCTGTGGGCAGCGGGAGTGGATACAGTTTTTAAATATTCCAGCACCACTGATACGTCTGATCCATGTGGGGGTCCTGACCATTGAACAACAAGGTCATTCAGTAAAGTATACAGAAAATCAGATGTACTACAGTCTGTAATTGGACAAATAAAAAGTGCACCTATATGATAAGTAGAGCTAATAAAATAGACACTGAGTGTAGAAACAAGGAGGTGTACACAAGAGGTGGCTGGTGGGTGTGAGTATATTCTCTGTAGAGAATGTGTTTATTAATTTCATTTGGGAAATCAATAAAATTAATAAAATCAATAAGACTAAGATGATCAAACCTCACACGCACAAGCCTTTCTTTTGTGTGCGAATTTACTTTCATCTATCATCACAAAATGGTGTGGGCCACCAACACGCAGTCTTCCATGCTGATGAAGTTTTCTCATCCCTGAGATAGCACACCTTTAGCACACCTGAGTTATTACTACTTCATTCTACTTTAATTGGAAAATCATTTGAAGTGAGGTTAAATACTAGCCAGGACTGTAAAAATGCTCTTACTTTTCTCAATGTGGACGTCATCTTGGTGAGAGTTCTGCTACTGCCCGCAACTCCATCCTCAAGAAGATCCATCTGTCTCAGTCTCAGTCCCTGAGAACATCTTTACATTTTATATTGTGTTATTTGTAGCCATACTGTTATTATAGCTGCTGTTCACTAGTATTAATAGTCAGTTCATTTCTTGGTGACCCTTAAATTACAAAGGAAACACAATTGCTTACCTGTAGATGAACTCGAAGTGCTTCGAAGAGATAACCGGGAACGAAAAAACACAGACCCCTTCCAGACAGAAGCTGTAACATCGGAACGATGATGCGCATTCCTTGTGCTGCACCTGGCAATATTTGTTTGGACAACCAAAGCAACAAAGCTTAAGTGAAGTAGTTTACACTGAATGCATCTAACACTCTGCAACACATTTCTACTGTCAGGTTTTAAAAACAGCCATCAAAATCTCACCACTGATATCCGTCTCCCTGGACCCGTTTGTGTCACTTCATTTTTTTGTTGCATCTCATTGCTCTGCGCAAAATCTCTTTTTTCTGCATCCATCGCACAATTTTGCATCTATTTTGAAGACCATCCTTTCCTTGTAACAACCCAAGAATTTTTCTTTGGATTACCGACATCTTCCAAGCCTGCTGAGCTGTTCTGAAATCGCTCCGTTCCCGCGTTTGACATGAACGGAGGACCTGCAGTCACGTGATACAGCAGCGCACTGTACAACGTCATTTCAGGTGTGAAGAGTGAAGGAGACCTTTTCGCTGCTATAAAGACGTAAGTCAAGAATACGACGATGTTTGGCATTTTATTGTGACGTAAACTATGTAAACGTAAAAACTCTTGTTCTTTAATCTTAACTGTAGCGGAGTCAGCATATCAACAACATCATCATTAGCATACCCCATTGCGCTGCCAGTCAACGATTAGCATAGCTAACTTAGCCAGAACGCCCTGATCCTTACCTGGGCAGATCGCAATAGACAGCGTAACTTTGGTCAGTTGAACACATGGAAATGTAGCTGTCCATGAAATAGACCAACACAACATTCATCGAAATGTATTTAAACATGGAACAACCGAAACAGCTGTTTTATTAGCTACTAATGGCGGAGTTTAGTGTTAGCTTATGATTTAACTTTATTCTCCTAGATGGATACTCGTGGACGGAAGTCAAAGAAGCCTGTCTCCAAAAACATCTGATGCAAAGTCGTGTACTTCTGACGTGACTTCATGCAAAAGATCTGGTATTCAGTCACCACAGCAGAGTAAAGCAGGTAATGTTGGTTGTACATGTGCTGTGTATGAGTTCACTAAAATCTAAATAATAATACCTGTTTTAGTACAATGTCTATTTTTAGTAATGTTTGTGCAGAATTCAGTGTTTCGTAATCCTCTCTGGTGACTCACAGAGCTGCATAGTTTTAACTACTCCTCAAAGTCAGCTAAGGCTTATACGTCATTTATTTATTGTTAATAAGTAAATAATAAAAGTAATCTATGCCATACGTTTTTAAACTTACAATTCAACAATGTATTTTTTAAGATAACCAGTTTGCTTACTTTTAGTGAAACAACCAAATCATTCTTGAGGTGTAGAAAATTGTTCCAAATTCAATTTTTTTAACTGAAATGCTGGTCAGATTTAATAAGATCATGCAGGTTCAACCGCAAATTCCTTGCTGAAAAATGAGCAGACCTAACCTACTTATGAAAAGGGCTTTTTCTGTTTTTCTATGATGAACACTAAAGCTGTATCTAATAGTGTCTAGTGGACAGCCTGCAACATATTATATGATATCATAAGCTCATTAAAATGTGTGTTCACCTTAATCCATATCTGTTCCTTTTTTGACCTCAACTTGAAATATGTGATTTTCAGTTAAACCATATACGCCAGTGCAGTGCATTTATCTGTAATATGACATTTTTAAACCACACACAACGCTTCAGGTTCTAATAAACTAATAAAATAACTAATAAACCTCTGTTTCCATTCTGCACTTAGTATCTGTAATATTATTGATTGTAACTGTACACTGCAAGCCATTAGCTGTTGTTGCAGTGCCTGTCATAACATGTACATTTGCTGTTTTTACAAACCTGAAAATGACACAATGTAATTGGGTAAACCACGTCACCATGTAAGGGGTGCAAAACACACTAAAATAAGTTAAGGGTCTTTCAAATATTTTAACATTTGATCATAAAGTTGTAATTTGATCAAAATCAGTTTCCTTAATCATGATGTTCACATAACTGAATATGCTGAACTGCTTGGCATAAAATGTGTGTTTACTGTGTAAACATGTATTTTTCCTGTTCATTTATAGCCTCGTCTTCTAGCCATTCGAGGTCATCAAGCATTTCAGGATCATCTACAGGTGCTCCAAAAGGAAAAGGTAAGAAGCTAACCCACTTCCTCCAAAACCTTTACCTTTCGCCTTCATTCACACGTGTGTATAATACACTGAACAAATGTCACTTGCGTGACCGTCATAAAACTTTAGTTGTTTGCCTAAAACTGTCCCATTGTGTTAATTACATTTGGAGGGCTTTGATATTACTTTAATTACAAGACATCATTGGTTTGTTGTGCACAGAAAACAATTGTGTGTCTGCAGTACAGTTAGCATCTACGATATGATGGCTTGTAACTGTACACCAAACTGCAGCCCAGCAGATGTTGTTAATGGATCTGTCACTACAGGTACATATCCTGTTCTTACAAAACTGAAAATGACACAGTGCTCATTTTTACAGATATTGCCAGGTGGATCTGTGTGTTTAGTCAGCTTTGCTGACTTATAGCATTACTATATGTAGGAGAATTAATTATTAATTATTAACACATTTATTTTCTCTACCAACTAACTTTGTTACGTTGTAAATAACAATAAATCTTTTTTTTTCATGTCACCCTTAATGAAAATACACCTATGTGGGCTACAGATGTAAAACCACTTTGATGAAGTGATGCTTAATGCATGGCTTGTTCACATAAAGTTGTATTAAAATAATTCAAATGATTAAGTGTGCAATAATTTCTTAATCTTATGAGATCTAAGGTAATAGCATTAGACCCAGTTACAAATTGTTGCTGTTTTTGTTTTATAAATCCTAAAAATGTGTAAAGGAGAGAAAAAAACAATCAGTCAACATTTTGAAAATTGGCTATAAGCAGCACTATCATGTATTTTTTCCAAGTTAAAGTAAATCCTCCTTCACAGTAAAGCTAAATAGCAGTGATATTTGTTTCAGGACAATCGCTTAGTTTACCCTGAAAGAGTTTAAAGGTCTATCAAAATGAGCATGTTGTAATTTTCAAAACAGGATATCCTGTAAAAACTGGGCATATCCCTGTAATTACAGCCACTGTAACAACAGCTGATAGATTGCAGTATACAGTTACAATCTGCACAGATGCTAACTGTAATGCAGAATCACATGTCTATGTATTGCAGTGGACAGTTCAAGCTATAATACATTCACATACTGAGAATCATGGCATAGCAGTATGTAAATTGAATATGAAATAGCATTTTCTCAGGGTGTAGTTTGGAAACACCCACATCTTTATAGGCTTTTATTCTGTGAGTGAGGCTAAACACTGGGCAGTGTATGCATGGCAAGGCAATGCACATTGCATACCAGTATTTAACCACCACCAGCTTGCACAATGGCATGTTGACAACTAGGGTCCGTGGTTTCATGGGTCTGTGGTACACTATACTGTCAACACAAAACAATTGGTGTTGTCTCTCATCGTTAAATGTTGCTAGTCCTCTAAGGTCCAGTTAGCAACTTCACAATCCCAATATACATGATCATAATAAAGCACAATAGCTAAACATAAAGCCAAAAAAAAGTACTTGTATATAACATGATGTCATGAGTCCAGCACAAGAACTTGTCTTCCCAAGCTGTCCCCCTGAGGTAACACCACTGCAGTCCTGTGACTTTAAGTTTGTCATTGTACTGCAGAACAAAGACACACAAATGTACTTATCAGTTTGAATGTGATACTCAGTTTTGCCACAGATCTGACACTATATATTGGTTCAGCATGAAAAAGTTCCATATAATGTTATTGCAAAAAAAAGTCATCGATTAACAGTAATTTTTCTGGTGGTATATACTTTATTAATCTATTACCAATGTGCACATTTGACATTAAGTACATTGAATGCAACAGAGGAGGAAGAGTCAAGGAATGAGGTAGCAGGTAAGATGAAAACTATTACTCACTCAATAATACATGTAGAATGTATCACAAGTACCAATGAATGTTTTTCTTTTTCTGTGAAAAATTATTTAAGCGGTCATGTGTAATAAAACAATAGCCGAGATATGTCCCAATTTTATCATAAATAGTCAATCAGATGAGATGAATAAAAAAAAAGTACCCTTTAAAACTCTCAAAAAGTAATTATGCTCTACTAATGACATACACATGCTTGGTATGATCATTCAACTGTGGTTCAACTTGGATAAATGATTTCAGTATGTCTGGTTGTACTTTTTAAACATTTTCTGTAGATTTTAACAGTATAATAACAGTTGATTATTTTGGTCAGTTAAATAGTGGTATTGCATTTTTTTTACCATTATATTTCTAATTATGAAAAACAATTCTACAGCTTACTAACATTATTATTAATTTCTTATTTAATTTCAGTTTGAGTATGGATTAAATTGAATTTGGAATAACCTAATTAAAGACAACTAGTAAATCCAAATGTCTTTTTTTGCCAAGTTCTCTCCACAGAATCAACTATTGATGATTCAGATGATGAGGAGATGAAACCTCCCTCAAAAGGAAAGAAAGCAAGATCAACAAAGCACGATGACCTGGGTCGAACTCGAGGTAATAACTAATAGTGATTATAATATACTTTTGCAGTAGTTCTGTGGCATATCTGAATAAGATACATGCCCTACATGGCTTTAACCAAGGTGGCTCGATGAAGAAGGCTTTCCAAAAAGTGGGGGTGGATCGCAATACCATCTCCAGGACATCACCAATTCCTGAGCTTGCGATAGCAGCACCTGGTGTCTTTCAGGCCCTTCCTCCATGGAATGCCCAAGTAGAGAAATTGTCCACATTTGTGGATAGATGTCGTGAGGCCACAACTGACGAAATCAAGGAAAAAATCATGCAAATGAAGGCTTGTGGAGAACTTTTACCTACGACCCACTGAGGTGAAAGAAAAGTTCAGCAGTGAAGACATTCCAATGTTTGTTCTTTTGGAATGAGCAGTTTTTCTAGATTTGCTTCAGTTCTTGAAAACCTTTTGTTAAGTAAATGGCATTGAGGTTGTTTAATATTGTTTTGAATGACAAAGCTTTTGTTGTATTAAGAAAATATTTGTTTAGGATTAACCCTCAGAAATGATGTTATACTGGAAAACCTAGTTTAATTTGATTAAAAAATGGAGGGTTAAAAGCAATTATAGCCATGTATAAAAGTCAGTGCCTGTTTGATGTAAATCATGTTTAATGTAAATCATCAATAAATGATGACCTGTTCACCGTACAAATGTGCGATTCTTTTACTCTTCTGTTTAGGAATTCTTATATATGGCAATCCTACTTTACCTATAGTCTGTAAGGAGCACTTATAGTGAGTTATAAGTTGTTATAAGTTTATATAGAGCTGATCAATATCATCACTTTACCTATAGTCTGTAAGGAGCGCTTATAGTGAGTTATAAGTTGTTATAAGTTCATATAGAGCTAATCAGTAACATCACTTTACCTACGGTCTGTAAGGAGGGCTTATAGTGAGTTATAAGTTGTTATAAGTTCATATAGAGCTAATCAGTAACATCACTTTACCTACAGTCTGTAAGGAGCGCTTATAGTGCTTTATAAGTTGTTATAAGTTTATATAGAGCTGATCAATATCATCACTTTACCTACAGTCTGTAAGAAGCGCTTATAGTGAGTTATAAGTTGTTATAAGTTTATATAGAGCTGATCAATATCATCACTTTACCTACAATCTGTAAGGAGCGCTTATAGTGCTTTATAAGTTGTTATAAGTTTATATAGAGCTGATCAATATCATCACTTTACCTACAGTCTGTAAGGAGCGCTTATAGTGCTTTATAAGTTGTTATAAGTTTATATAGAGCTGATCAATATCATCACTTTACCTACAGTTTGTAAGGAGTGCTTATAGTGCTTTATAAGTTGTTATAAGTTTATATAGAGCTGATCAATAACATCACTTTACCTACAGTCTGTAAGGAGCGCTTATAGTGCTTTATAAGTTGTTATAAGTTTATATAGAGCTGATCAATAACATCACTTTACCTATAGTCTGTAAGGAGCGCTTATAGTGCTTTATAAGTTGTTATAAGTTCATATAGAGCTGATCAATATCATCACTTTACCTACAGTCTGTAAGGAGCGCTTATAGTGCTTTAAAAGTTGTTATAAGTTTATATAGAGCTGATCAATATCATCACTTTACCTACAGTCTGTAAGAAGCGCTTATAGTGAGTTATAAGTTGTTATAAGTTTATATAGAGCTGATCAATATCATCACTTTACCTACAGACTGTAAGGAGCGCTTATAGTGCTTTATAAGTTGTTATAAGTTTATATAGAGCTGATCAATATCATCACTTTACCTATAGTCTGTAAGGAGCACTTATAGTGCTTTATAAGTTGTTATAAGTTTATATAGAGCTGATCAATATCATCACTTTACCTACAATCTGTAAGGAGCGCTTATAGTGCTTTATAAGTTGTTATAAGTTCATATAGAGCTGATCAATATCATCACTTTACCTACAGTCTGTAAGGAGCGCTTATAGTGCTTTATAAGTTGTTATAAGTTTATATAGAGCTGATCAATATCATCACTTTACCTACAGTTTGTAAGGAGTGCTTATAGTGCTTTATAAGTTGTTATAAGTTTATATAGAGCTGATCAATATCATCACTTTACCTACAGTTTGTAAGGAGCGCTTATAGTGCTTTATAAGTTGTTATAAGTTTATATAGAGCTGATCAATAACATCACTTTACCTACAGTCTGTAAGGAGCGCTTATAGTGCTTTATAAGTTGTTATAAGTTTATATAGAGCTGATCAATATCATCACTTTACCTACAGTCTGTAAGGAGCGCTTATAGTGCTTTATAAGTTGTTATAAGTTTATATAGAGCTGATCAATATCATCACTTTACCTACAGTCTGTAAGGAGCGCTTATAGTGCTTTATAAGTTGTTATAAGTTTATATAGAGCTGATCAATATCATCACTTTACCTACAGTTTGTAAGGAGCGCTTATAGTGCTTTATAAGTTGTTATAAGTTTATATAGAGCTGATCAATAACATCACTTTACCTACAGTCTGTAAGGAGCGCTTATAGTGCTTTATAAGTTGTTATAAGTTTATATAGAGCTGATCAATATCATCACTTTACCTACAGTCTGTAAGGAGCGCTTATAGTGCTTTATAAGTTGTTATAGGTTTATATAGAGCTGATCAGTAACATCACTTTACCTATAGTCTGTAAGGAGCGCTTATAAATGTTCACTAAATGTTATGTGCATTTATAAAGTCATTTTTATTTTAATGATACTGATGAGCATTAGAGAGTATGCCAGTGAGAATGGGCTTCTCACTGTGAATCTTTATAAAGCATTATGAGAATAAACAAAGCAGTTGTTATAAAACTTTATGATGCTGGTCTCACGAACACTTATGTACAGTTACAAATGCTTATGTCAAACATTATAAAGCCTTATCAATGCTTTATAGATGTTTATAAATGCACTTATAATGCATTATAGATACCGGATTCATAGAAAGTGTTACCAGAATTATTTTACATGAAATCATCTGTGCCACAATTATTGGCACCCCTGATGTTAATACTTTGTACAACCCCCTTTTGCCAACAAGACAGCGCTTAATCTTCTCCTGTCACACTTCACAAGATGGAGAATACTGAGAGAGGGATCTTCCACCATTCCTCTTTGCACAGTCTCTCTAAATCGTCCAGAGTCCTGGGTCCTCTCCTATGCACTCTCCTCTTCAGCTCACCCCACAGGTTTTCAATTGGGCTGAGGTCTGGGGACTGAGATGGCCATGGGAGGAGCTTGATTTTGTGTCTGGGGAACCATGTTTGTGTAGATTTGGCCACATGTTTAGGGTCATTATCTTGCTGAAAGACCCAGTGATGACCCAGGTTCAGCTTTTGGGCAGAGGCCACCAGATTTTGATGATTCTGAAAATCATCTCCCTCTGAATCTCCAAACCAGAGAAACACAGACTCACAGCACAGCCAATCAGAATACAGCTCATTAACATATATCAGTCTTAAAGGCACAGAAACAAATACAGATGGTTTAATTATAAAGAATAATGAGAAAATAAAAGATTATATGATAAATATGAATGAATTACATAAAATCACACTTATATATTCATTAAGAGCTCATTATAAACAGCTCAGAGTGAAAAATACAAGGAGTTTTTTAGTCTTTACTCTGTGTGTGTGTGTGTGTGTGTGTGTGTGTGTGTGTGTGTGTGTGTGTGTTTGTGTGTGTGTGTGTGTGTTCTATTCATTCAGGAGGTGATTTTATTTTAAACACGCTGAGGAGCCGCTGATCCAGACCGAAAACCCAGCGCAGAGCGGTTCAGTGAATGTGGTGCTGAACATGTGAAGGTGCATCAGTGTTTGATCATCAGAGACGCTGTAGAAGGACAGAGAGCCGGCCGGACAGTCCACATACACTCCTACTCTCTTACTGGACGGTCGAGCAGAGAGTTCAGTCTCGTTCTTACTGTGACGGACAGAGTAACTGTTATTAGAGCATCTCAGAATCCAGGACTTTTCATTCCATCCAAACCGACAGTCATCAGTGTCTCCTTTCCTCCTGATTGATTTATATGTAACTGCTATTTGAACCGTCCCGCTCCACTCGGCCTCCCAGTAACAGCGTCCAGTCAGACTCTCTCTACACAGAACCGCCCCAAACCAATCAAATCTCTCTGGATGATCAGGATACGAGTGGTAATCTTCCACACGCTCCACCTTCCTGTTCCCGTCAGACAGAGAGAGAAAATTGTGTGCTGTGTTTGGATCCAGAGTGAAGTCACAGGAATCTGCACACAGGAAGAGACATTAGTGTGTGTGTGTGTGTGTGTGTGTGTGTGTGTGTGTGTGTGTGTGTGTGTGTGTGAGTAGGTGTTGATTTTTGTAGCTAACAAAGACCTTCCGGCTGATTTGAATTTATCTGAATATGCACTGGTTGAAATATAGAAATCCAGAAAAAGGTTGTTTAATATTCATATTTAATTGGCTGTGTTTATTGATGTGTTTGAGGTTAATGTGGTCTGATGTGGTCAGCATGTTCTCTGTTTTGTCTCGTAGGCTGTGGCGTATTCAGCCGTGTCCATTCTGATAAGGGAGGTTTTCTTCTGGATCACAGAGGAAACTAAGAACTGAACATGAACCTGAAAGGAGACACAAAACGTGTCCTGATGCCCTGAAAGTGGTCATGTCTGAGTTTCATTACAGTGGAAAGGTTTTCAGTATGAATGATATTACGCTCTCATTTAGCTGGACACTGGGCAGCCACTTCATTCAGTCCACCTCCTAGTTTCTGCACTCAGGGTAACAAAGTATCAGAGGAACAGATGGACTGCAGTCTGTAACTGTAGAACTACAGAGAGAAACTATGTGGTCAGTGGAGCTGATAAAGTGGACAGTGAGTGTAGAAACAAGCAGGTGGAGTTAATGAAGTGTCCGGTCAGTGTAATGTGTAAGGACAGGCTGATGTGCTCATTTTAAACGGTTCTCTGTTGTTTTTGTGGTTCTAGAACTAAAAGTTTCTGATCTGCTTTATTTCTGTGTTTCAGTGTTGACGCTGCTCTGGAAGACGAGTCTCTCTGGAGACCTGATGACCGATGACCCTGTTAGCCCATAATGAAAACCCCCACAGTGGCAGGAAAACCCATCTGTGTTTATCTGCTATAAGGAGCTTTAATATGGAGATGCAGGGAGTTTAAAGATGAACATTCACTGTGAATGAAAACAAGATTAACTGATGTTTTCATTTCTAGTCTTTTTCTGAAACTTCAACATTGATCCTCATGATCATATATTTACAGAGAGCAAATGAGAAAGACCAACTACAACCATAAGAACAGCGTCTGACGCAGCCAATCAGATCACGGTTGGAACCACGTTCTGGATTTTATTCCTGTTTCTGGAACGTTGCTGAGACAGATGTGTTTCAGCCTTTACTGCTTTTTGAATGAAGCCCAATACAGTGTTCTGCTTAATCAGCACATCCTGGCATCGTACCACACAGTCATGTCTGTGTTTGTGTATAAAGTGCCAGTAAACCATCTTTGTCCTTCTAACACAGCGTAATGACCCCATTCTGTACTGTGAAATCAGCGTCCTGGTGGAGCAGGTACGACCTTATGAACCACATTCTTACTGCAGGCGGGAAATTTTCAACATGTCCCTAAATATGAGCGTCATGTCAGGTTGACGTGTCCAGAGTTTAAGTTGGTCTAGAAGAATCTGAAGTGATATTTTTAAACATTTCCAGCTTCTCTTTAGAGCAAAGGGAAAGGTGGTCCCTGTAAACACGTTCTAACTGGTTTGATACGGAATGTCCTCATAAGACTTAAAAACCTGCATGTGTGTGTTCTGGGATGTTTGACTTACAGGGACAGAATTCCTGAATACAGACCGTCTATAGCAGGGGTCACCAACCTTTTTGAAACTGAGAGCTACTTTATGGTTACCGAGTTATATGAAGGGCTACCAGTTTGATGTGCTCTTCTTTAAAAAATTTGCTCAGTTTGCCTTTAGTTATATATTATTAATAATGATTAATGATACTCATCTATGTGAAGACACTGATCAGATTAATTAATGATTTCTCACAATAATTATCAACAATGAGAACAAGGTGGAAAACAGATATCAATATTCAGCACTTTATCTCTATTAATCTCAGCCATTTTTACATTTTCTGATGATCACTTACATCACTACATGTCATCACCC
Source organism: Pygocentrus nattereri (assembly GCF_015220715.1). Taxonomy (NCBI): domain Eukaryota; kingdom Metazoa; phylum Chordata; class Actinopteri; order Characiformes; family Serrasalmidae; genus Pygocentrus; species Pygocentrus nattereri. The sequence goes on along the minus strand of NC_051222.1, from coordinate 3,178,137 downwards.
CCAGTTGGATGTCGGAGAGAGTGGAGATTAGATCGGTTCCATTTTTCTCATCTTTCAATACAGTGTTAGCAATTATTAACATTGCTTCTTTGACAACTTCTCCATCTGAAGATGCCTTCTTCTTCTTCTCGATCAGAAAATGTGTAGCTCTGAACGAGGCTTCTGTTGCTTTTTGTGATTTTTTTGTTCGGCCTCGTGAAAAAAGTCTGTTGTGTAACCAAAGCTGCCTTTAGCTCACAGACTTTTTCTGCCCTTAGTGCGCTTCCAGGTGGATAGTTAGCTTTGTAGCTTTTGTGACAGGTAGTGAAGTGTCTCTCGCCACAGCCGCCCCGCAAATGAGACACGCAGGTTTCTTTAACAGTCGTAAAGAAGAACTCTACCTCCCATTCGTTGTGAAAGTGATAGTTTTTTTTTCTGCCATGTTTCTGGGGTAAGAGACTGCATGCTGTGCCTGCTAGCCCGCTAGTTTACTCTCCGCGATCACTGGTTTTGTCTCTGCGCAGAATACTGACCTTTGAGCTACTCTAGACAAAAACTAAGAGTTAACCTAAACTTATCTAAACTTCATGTATAATGAACATAAATTTTAAGATATTTTACGATAAGAGATATATATATAAATACAAGTGTGGTTAAAAAAGAATAGCAACAGAATCAAATTAGATTTTAGATGCAGCTCGCTAGTGAGTTGTGCTATTTTTAGAACAGATCTGCGGGCGACACATATGGTCCTTCCGGGCGACCTGGCGCCCGCGGGCACCGTGTTGGTGACACCTGGTCTATAGAGACTCTGGGAGTCTCTGTAAATCCTGCACGTTTAAGGCTGGTTTTTAAAGCCTGTAAGTTTTGTGAAAGTGGACTGGATCTTTAGGGACACCTGAGACACGGATACTGTAGCAGCTACATGATGAATTAGAAACAGGTCAATGGTCACTCGGCTATTTAAAAACCTATTTAAACCTCACACTTCCACCAGAGTTAGAGAGATCCACTCAGGAGGGATGTAATGTTTTCAATATGTCGTCTTAAAACTGTCATGCCTCGGACTGAATAGGACTCAATGTCCCACAATGCTTCAGGAGATCACATGACTATGGACAATCACATGCTTCACTACCAGCGTTCACAGTCTCCTGATTATTAACCCAACACACCTGTGCATGATCAGTTAGTAAGTATATAAGCCCGGGCTACAGTGTGAAGTGTTGTTTCCCCCTGAGCATACAGAGTGGTCACTGTGTGATTCTGAATTCTGTGTTTTGACCGTCTCTTTGTTATTCTGACTTTGCCTTTTGATCTCCCCCCTTTTGTACCTTCACCAGCTGGTTTTGTGTATTTGAACTTGGACCTTTTTTGGATTGTTTTTTGACCACGATATTGTCTTCCCCTTGGATTTTGGTTGCCTGTGCCTTTTGCTATTTGAGCCTCGCCTGTTTTTGATGATGAAGTTTTAAACTAGAGGACATTTGTGGCTTCAAACGTTGCAGAGGTTTATTTTAAAGTGACAGAGCAAGTATTTTTATTTTATTCAGGCGGGCGAGTTTGGGTCAGCACCAGTGAGAAGGATGGTGTTGTATCACGTGTCCTGCAGCGGATCGGTGGCATTCTGAGACGGTGACCTGAGATGAGCTAACAGCTAATGTTAGCAGCCATTTAGACACAGTAATAGTGGTTTATAAGCTAAACCAGCCATTAGGGGTGTACTTTGTGTACTTCTGGTGCCGGTCCCAAGCCCGGATAAATGGTGAGGGTTGCGTCAGGAAGGGCATCCGGCGTAAAACTTGTGCCAAAACTATCATGCGGATCACAAATATGATTGCCATACCGCATCGGTTGAGGCCTGGGTTAACAACGACCGCCTCCGGTGCTGTTGACCAGTAGGGTGCCGGTGGAAATTCGACTACTGTAGGTCGAAGACCATCAAAGAGGAGAGGAGGAAGGTGGGTTAGACGGCAGCGAGAGAGAAGGAAAGGCAGGAGTGTAGAGGTTAGAGTAGGGACTCTGAACATAGGGACAATGACTGGTAAAGGCAGAGAGCTTGCAGACATGATGGAGAGACGGAAGGTAGATATTCTGTGTGTCCAGGAGACCAGATGGAAAGGAAGCAAGGCCAGGAACATTGGAGGTGGATTCAAACTGTTCTATCATGGTGTAGAGAGGAAGAGAAATGGAGTAGGGATAATCCTAAAGGAACAGCTTGGGAAAAGTGTTCTGGATGTAAAGAAAGTGTCAGACAGGATCATAAGCCTGAAGTTGGAGGTTGATGGTGTAATTTTGAATGTGGTCAGTTCATATGCACCACAGGTTGGTTGTCAGTTAGAGGAGAAAGAGGAATTTTGGAGTAAGATGGATGAAGTGGTAGATGGTGTCCCTAGAGAGGAGAGATTAGTGATTGGTGCAGACTTCAATGGACATGTTGGTGAAGGGAACAAAGGGGATGAAGAGGTGCTGGGTATGTATGGTGTGAAAGACAGAAATGCGGAAGGTCAGATGGTTGTAGATTTTGCAAAGAGAATGGAAATGGCTGTGGTGAACACGTATTTTCAGAAGAGGGAAGAACACAGGGTGACATACAAGAGTGGAGGGAGGTGCACACAGGTGGATTATATCCTTAGCAGGAGATGCCACCTAAAGGAGATTGGAGATTTGGAGTTCACACAGATGATAATAGCCTGCTTTATCATTATTAAATTAAACATGAGCTCTTAATGAGGCTTCATTAATTAATGCAGAATCTGCATTGTGTATAATCTGTGCACTAAGGCCTTTTTTATTTATGTTTGTTTGTTTGTGGTGTCTGATGTATTTCCCACAGCATACATTCTCTGTAATTCGTTTTTTTTTTTTTTATTATTCTTACAACTTGGGGTCCTGGTGGCAGGTTTTGGTTCATTGCTGCTAGGCTAAGTCGATGGGTGTCTTGGTGCCGGCGTTCCGTGTTGTTGGAACTGCAGGTTCAGTCTCGACTACGTTGATCCAAGTAGCCTGGAGAATCAGCAAAGTCAGCACCAACTGCAGCGTCCAGTTTACAGCGCTGGCCTTAGTACCCCAGACTGACTACAGCGTACACCCTGGGCCAGCTGCTGTTCTCTTAGCACTTTAATTATTCAGTTTTTATGAGTTTTAATTGAGATGCTGCTCTAACTTTTAAAGAAAGTATTTTACTGTCTAAGCTGCCCTCTAGCCTGTGGTCATGCTGTGTGTGCAGACAGGTATTTAGTGTGTTGTGAGCCACTGGCCAGAGTGGGTGCATTGTTTTAGTTATTTTAACTACTATTATTTTTCCTTTAGTTATAGTCCAGTCTGCGTGGGGTTAAGTCTAGTCCAGGGAGTTTGGGAGGAATGTTTGGGGATGGACTGCAGTGTTCACTTGAATGGTAGAAGTTTGCAGTGCAGTGAGCTTGGAGTGATTAGCAGGTGTTGCTGGATTGGTGTTTTTTTCCTTTTTCTCTTTTGTTGAATTGATTCACGCGTCATTGAGTAAATGATCTTCCGTCAGTGTCTCAGGGGCCCAAGGCTTGAGTCGCCCCAGTAGTACTGGGAATATTTCAGTACTGGTTGTTTCTATTCTTATGGTTTGTTTATAAACCAAATGGACAGTCGGCGTATGACCTCAGCTTTCTTTATTAAACACTGTATTTTTGAGTTTTCCTGAACCTGCATTTGTGAATTTACTACAGTCAGAGCTCTTCTTTACTCTAGGTATAAACCAGGGGGTGGTGTAGTCTGGTGCACCATAACGGGGCCACCACATATTAGTGTAACTGTATTTCTGATTGGGCCAAATTCAAAATATGAGCAATAAACACCAGTGGTGGTTAGCATAAATGCTAATAGTCTTAGCGACAATGCCAGCTAGTTTAGTTTACTTTTTGGACTCTTTACAAAATGATTAATCTACAAATAGTAGTTGGCTCAATAATATATGGCTGTAGTTTATATTCTGGGGCAGTCTGTGAACGTGTAATACTGCAAACATGAAGCTGAAGCTGGGTTCTTCTTCACCAGCTTCTCCTTCAAATTTTCCGTTCCACCTTAAACGACACCACAGTTACATTCTGACGTCTGTGTAAATGTGCATCATTTAAGGTGGAGTGGAACATCAGGACAAGAAGCCACCATCAGCTGATTGTTCTCGTGTTCTTCGTGTTTCTCTAGTGTAAATGATGATCTGTTGTTTGTCTCCGTGTTTAGGTATAAAGGGAATAAACACATTGCTGCTGTTGAGTCTGGTGCAGCTGGCTAACGGTAACGGCAGCAACCAGACAAGCAGCACGGCAGGAAGGAGTGATGCTGTAAACACGACCGTGCAGAGCTTCATTTGTAGAAGGCTGTGTCTCTTAATCCAGCTCCCCAGAGCACCTGATCCAGCTAATGAAGGGCTCCATAATCAGCTAATGAGCTGGATCAGGGCTGTGCTCTTCAGGAATACCTGAAACTGTACAGAGCTTCCCAGGTTGGGAATATGTGTGATGTCACACCAGGTGATGTGGTTGTAGCCTAAGACTTTAAAAATGCTCTGATCTCAACAGAACGGTTTACTGGCTCTTAAAGCAGATCCATCAACATTACTTTGGAAATGACTGCGGCTTCTTATTCACATTTAAATAAAAACCCTGGGGCTCCAGTAAAAACATCATTTAAGCTGTTAGACAGTCAGAATACAGTCTGACTCAGCGCAGCAATGTGGTCCTGGTCTCAGTTGGGTGATGAAAACAGACAAGCTGCTAAATGCTGTGACTACACATACAAACACAGCTGGGACTGTGAGACTGTCAGAACTGATTGTCCTGTTTTTACAGCTGTAATGTGTTTTACTCTGTTTTACTTTAAAATGTTGAGAAACTAAAGAAACAGTTCACTGAAAAATTACATTCATCCAGTTTCCCCCTCACAAGCCTCACGAGCCAAAACCTGTTTGGTGTCTGAAGTTTGCTTCTTTAGCTTTAGCACTGGAGCTACGAGGCTAATTTAACTTTAGCTACATTAGCTTTGTAGCTCTAATACTAAAACTAAAAGCAGAGTTCAGACACCAAACCTGTCTTGGCTCATAAGCTGTGTAGATGTCCTTCTGCTGTATAAAGGAGCGTTCAGCGTCTTAAACTCCCTCAAGCTCAAGTTTCATTATGTCTGTGAAGCACTGGGACTGAAAACTTCTCCTCTAAGCTCCACATTATTATTCCGCACGTTTAAGAGCACCATATGTTATCACAGCTGACCAATCATTAGCAAGGATGTAGAGTACCTCTTAGTATAGACGTTACCATGGCAACCAGCTTGAAGCCGGTTGAAGTGAGACGAACAGCAGTGAGCAGTGCTTGTGCTTTAAATGATTTCAAGACTCAGGAAAACGTCCTTCACATGTCCTTACTAAAGAAGGCCGAGAGGAAGACGTCGTTTTCTGAGACACACAAGCTGGACGTCCGTCCCACCGCTGTCTTTTAATGATCAGAGCATGAACTTCGTCTCCTCTGCAGACCAGTTTCTGCTCTGCCGTGTTGAACGCTATAAACTTTTACTTTCATGTGACGCACCTGCAGAACGGACTTAATCTTTCCGATAGGGAATGTAATCGGATACAGGTGTTTACACTGATATTATTCTTCTATTTAACAGACTATTTACAGGATTACCCACCTCGTTTAATCGGATAGAAACTGTATTCCTAATAGCCTCAATTAGACTAGTCTATTCCGACTGAGGTGTTTATATGGATGCTTTGTGTTCTGATTGAGCTATTAGTTAATTATTAATGGATTATTAGGCTGCATGTTAATGCGGATAGTTTTCAATTTGGCAAACTGGTCTATAATAATGACATGTGCATGAATGCTTGGTTAACCATTTGAGATGCGAGTTTCTGAGCACTCAAATTACTGTTTGAATGCATACGTTTCATTACAGGAAGATGGAGAAAACAAAAAAACTCAGATTTGTTTGGATTTTTATGAATAATAAGTTTATTCTCTTGTGTGCTGCAAGATTTTGTTCTCCCTAATTTTTGAGAATCCTAACACCAGCACTGTCACTTACTAAGTAAGCATATGGTCCAGCGCCGTCATCTAATAAGTAAGCGTACGGTCCAGCACCGTCACCTAATAAGTAAGCGTACGGTCCAGCACCGTCACCTAAGAAGTAAGCATACGGTCCAGCACCGTCACCTAATAAGTAAGCATACGGTCCAGCACCGTCACCTAATAAGTAATCATACAGTCCAGCGCTGTCACCTAATAAGTAATCATACAGTCCAGCGCTGTCACCTAATAAGTAATCATACAGTCCAGCACTGTCCCATAATAAGTAATCATACAGTCCAGTGCTGTCACCTAATAAGTAATCATACAGTCCAGCGCTGTCACCTAATAAGTAATCATACAGTCCAGCGCTGTCACCTAATAAGTAATCATACAGTCCAGTGCTGTCACCTAATAAGTAAGCATACAGTCCTACATTAATTTCAGTTGATGTCTGTTTATTTTTATTTTATTATTATTGTGATTTCCTTCTCTGTGGTTAACAGTGTGTTTATTAACTGTTACTCCAATATCAAATTAGTCAGATCACAAATTCCTAATACATGCACTTCTTCATTGTTGTACATCGTGATGTAATTTATCGCTCTATCATGGGTTAGCTGGCTGACTGGGGGATTATCTGATAATATGAACCCAAGAACAAGCTAAACATCAATAGAAATGTACACCACAAGATATACACATCATTAAAGGCTCTGATCACAGAACGGTTCAGGTGCCAAAGTGACACACTTAGATTAGCAGGAGCACAGCATTAGAATCCCAACAACTGGCTCATGATGCTGGGCTTGAATCATGCTCTTTATGGTCAAATGTGTGACACAGTAGTGCATACTGTCACAACAAATCTGCATCATCATAAGTGAGAGAATCGTGAAATCATGAATTTTTTTGGTTTTTAGAAAAAATGAAACTCACTCATGTTTTGCAGGCTACAGACTCTCCACAAGGGATTCTCCACTCCATTAGCAGTGCTTCACATCAGTGACACTGTCTGTCCTAGTTCAGGCTTACAGTGTATAAACATGTGCTTGCAGTTCTGAGAAAAGTAGGCATTCGTATTTTACACTGAACAAATATATAAACGCAACGCTTATTTTTGCTTCCATTTTTCATGAGCTGAACTCAAAGATCTGAGAATACACAAAAAGCCTATTTGTCTCACATATTGTTCACAAATGTGTCTAAACCTGTTAGTGAGCGCTTCTCCTTTGCTGAGATGATCCATCCACCTCACAGGTGTGGCATATCAAGATGCTGATTAGACAGCATGATTACTGTACAGATGTGCCTTAGGCTGGCCACAACAAAGGGCCACTGTAAAATGTGCAGTTTTACTATACTGGGGGGGTCTGGGGGGGGGGTCCAGGATATATTACAAAATATCAATACGGTTCTTTATAAACTCGTTCATTAGACACGACATTCCTGAAACAGAGAGGTTCATTCGAAAGAGGCCCTGAATATTGTTCATCTATAAAAATATACACAGGGTGCTAAAACATTCCTTCTTAGTCTGATGGGTTGATGGTCAGTGACCTACAGCATGAAACCACACCTGAAAAACTGATCTGACACCTTTGATATGAAAGTCTAAGACTTTATATGATTTAGTCTCAAATTAAACGGATAATAAAGACACCATTACTAAACGCTCTTATTCAGTGTAATAAACAGGAGCAGGACTGAGAAACAGCTCTAAAGCGGCAGGTTGTCCTGAGGTCCATCTGCTGGTCAGACATCTGCACATCAACACGCCTTTAACAGTTTTAGTGTTTTTCATCGACACCAAACTTACAACTCACACAGAGTAAAGTGCCCTGAATTAGGACTGACCACAGAATTACGACTGGTAAAGCCAGGTTAAAGAAACTTTCTGTTTATTTACTACTGCATCACCCCTTCCTCTCTCTCTCTCTCTCTCTGTCTGTCTCGCTCTCTCTCTCTCTGTCTGGCTCTCTCTCTCTCTCTCTCTCTCTCTCTCTCTCTCTCTCTCTCTCTCTCTCTCTCTCTCTCTGTCTCAATATGCTGTTTTGTTTAATAAATTAATTGCCTAATTAAGAAGTTAAAAGAAACACTAATATTTTACTGTAAATGAAATGAGTGATAAATATCACTTACTGTCTTGCTTCTCTAACTTTGGGTGGAAAACTGGTAATACTAATGAATGAAGAGCCGTTTGGAAGCTGAAAGATTCGGCTCTTTTTTGGAAGCTGATCAGAAGGTGCTGCTGACCCCAGCCGATCATGTGACTTCGATCATATTAGTTCCCAGACAGCAAATTAAACCTACTATCATGTAAACAGCTGTTTAGATTTGGGCAGAATGCCTTGAGAAAGTATTGACGTCTGAATACTGAACATACTGAACATACTGTCCTAAACGTATTCTGTAAAAATTCCATTAGAACACCTTATTTTGCCACACCCACTTTCACAAGTTTGGTTTTTCCGCCTTTGTGTTAGAATTTCTGGTCAGCTGCTTGGCTAGTTAGCTACAACAAACAAAATGTTTGTTACAAGTTACAAGTTTGTTAAAAGTTACATGGGAGGAGACCAAAGAACCAATAGAAAGCTCGAATGGGACAACATTACCTCATCCGCAGGTCATAACACAGTGGGTGGATGAGATGAAAAGGTGGCCTGAGGTCACCTATGGTGATATTATCTCAGTAGGCGTAGACGGCGATGAAACTCTATGAAAGTCCCCAAGCGTATCAGTACCTGCACATTGGGAAGGTCGGCCGTGTACTCCACACAGAGGGTGAATTCATATTTCTGAAAGCCGGTGTGGACCCAAGTCAAGCCGGCTGCCCGAGCAAATGCTCTACAGAAGGTGATCTAGTCACCCCCTGTCTTTGGTTTAGTAAACAGATGTGGGGGTTAACATTAGGGTGATGTGATGGTCAGTCAGGCTCTCTCAGATTACCCAGAGAGTTTATCTGTAGTAACGTGTGAAGTGTATTTAACAGCACTTGTACTTTTCTACTTTAAATGCTCTACAGAAGGTGATCTAGTCACCCCCCGTCTTTGGTTTAGTAAACAGATGTGGGGTTTAACATTAGGGTGATGTGATGGTCAGTCAGGCTCTCTCAGATTACCCAGAGAGTTTATCTGTAGTAACGTGTGAAGTGTATTTAACAGCACTTGTACTTTTCTACTTTAAATGCTCTACAGAAGGTGATCTAGTCACCCCCCGTCTTTGGTTTAGTAAACAGATGTGGGGGTTAACATTAGGGTGATGTGATGGTCAGTCAGGCTCTCTCAGATTACCCCGAGAGTTTATCTGTAGTAACGTGTGAAGTGTATTTAACAGCACTTGTACTTTTCTACTTTAAATGCTCTACAGAAGGTGATCTAGTCACCCCCTGTCTTTGGTTTAGTAAACAGATGTGGGGGTTAACATTAGGGTGATGTGATGGTCAGTCAGGCTCTCTCAGATTACCCAGAGAGTTTATCTGTAGTAACGTGTGAAGTGTATTTAACAGCACTTGTACTTTTCTACTTTAAATGCTCTACAGAAGGTGATCTAGTCACCCCCCGTCTTTGGTTTAGTAAACAGATGTGGGGTTTAACATTAGGGGGATGTGATGGTCAGTCAGGCTCTCTCAGATTACCCCGAGAGTTTATCTGTAGTAACGTGTGAAGTGTATTTAACAGCACTTGTACTTTTCTACTTTAAATGCTCTACAGAAGGTGATCTAGTCACCCCCCGTCTTTGGTTTAGTAAACAGATGTGGGGGTTAACATTAGGGTGATGTGATGGTCAGTCAGGCTCTCTCTCAGATGCTCTACAGAAGGTGAACTAGTTACGTTTCCCTGTTAGTGTTTTAGAAAACATTCTTTCTATTTAGTTTACTTTGTGCTGAAAATCCATTTTCAATGTCTGGAATAATTTGTTTGCATTGTGTCCAACTCAGAATATTAACATGTTTTTTTGGATGTACACAGCTGATGAATTGATGACCTTTTTGTTAGTAGCCAATGTTGTCAAATCTCTTACTGTGTCCATGGAGCAACGTAAGTACATTTCAAGAAATCATGTATCTAAAGTCCAAGTAAGTCTAAACTCTTAAAAAGGACGGTTCTTCAAGGGATCTTTAGTAATGGAACACTCAAAAGAACCCTTTGCATGATTAAAGGGTTCTCTGCATTATGAAATTGTTCTTCAGATTGATGGAGAATGTGTGGTATATGGTTCTATATGTAACTTTTTTGAAAAGGGTTCTATATAGCACTGCTATTGTTACAAGCTTGATGCTATATATGAACAATTTGTGGTGCTAGATAGAGCCTTTTTCAAAAGTTCACACATAGAACCATCAATCTGAAGAACAACTTTATGATGCCAAGAACTCTTTAATCATAAAAAAGGTTCTTTGAATGTATTCAAAGATTTTAAATAGACTATTGAATTTAAATAGAACCATTTTCTTTAATACTGAACCCTGGAAGAACCATGTTTTTAAGAGTGTACATATCAACAATCATGTATCTACACAATGTATGGAAGTGTCTTTTTATGCATGGTTGTACAAATAAAACTGTCAGAACTGTCTCTCCTGCTGAACACCTGAGGACGGTAGGTTAACTGTGCGCACCCAAAGGTGGGAACAGTATGGATTGCCAATATTCATGGTATGTGATGTGGGATTAACTTTTTTTCTGGCATTACATACATTGATTCAATCAATATAACCAATATTTGGTATGAGAAAGTCCTCATGCATTAATCTCATCCCAAATGCATGAAGGCAACCATATAACATTAAGTCAAATCACTTGGCTTGCTTGGAACTGAGGTAAGGTTATGATTAAGATGCCTTTTAAAGGTGCTTTAAGTCTTGCTGGAGTGAATGTCAGTTTCATAGGCAAAACTGATCAGGCTTTAGAAACTTTTAATACTTAGTTAAGCTAAGGATGTGGCGATCACTGATCTGGAAATGACTTAAAGGATCTTCATATTTGTATACTTGCCAAGTATTTTTGCCAGTGCTAACAGTCGTGTTTGGTATCAGGTTTAAAATGCAGCGTCCAGTGGATGAACAGCACCTCAATGTTTATTGATATATAATTAGAATTTATAAATTCTTCATAGAATATTAGTTTCTTTTTTAGTGTATAGAAACAAACATGTTCTCAATCATTAGCCTAATGACACATTACATGTAATAACACAGAACAGAACTTAGAGAGACTCATGAATGAAATGTTTTTATTAATTTGTATGTTTTGCTGTATGGCACTAACAATTAAGAATTATTTAGCAGTCATTTGTTATTGTTATATAAAATAAACCATAGAATATTTTCTGTGAACAGGTCTAAATGATGTATTTTTTAAGGCTTGTGAACTTTACACCTTCTCTGAATGTATAGTTGGTTATGTGAGAGGACTTCTCTGAGTTTCTCTGTGGGTGGGGTTGTGTGAGAGTGACTTCTCTGAGTTTCTCTGTGGGCGGGGTTATGTGAGAGTGACTTCTCTGAGTTTCTCTGTGGGCGGGGTTATGTGAGAGTGACTTCTCTGAGTTTCTCTGTGGGCGGGGTTGTGTGAGAGTGACTTCTCTGAGTTTCTCTGTGGGCGGGGTTGTGTGAGAGTGACTTCTCTGAGTTTCTCTGTGGGTGGGGTTATGCGAGAGTGACTTCTCTGAGTTTCTCTGTGGGTGGGGTTATGCGAGAGTGACTTCTCTGAGTTTCTCTGTGGGCGGGGTTATGTGAGAGTGACTTCTCTGAGTTTCTCTGTGGGCGGGGTTATGTGTGTGTGTGTGTGTGTGAGTGTATGTGTGTGTGTGAGTGAGTGTGTGTGTGTGTAAGTGAGTTCTGTGCATGCGCTGACTCCGCCTCCTTTCTGCCTCTCTCTCTCCTCTCTTCCAGACCACCAGCCGCTCCGTCCAATCTGAGCGCTTCTCTTCTGTCACCAGTTTAAATATTAATGTCTAATTCCCGACACTGTCTCTCCTCTAGCGGAGGACCGCTGGCTCAGATTCTGGAGTTACTGCTAATAAACGTGTTTCATCCACTCCAGCAGGTGTAGCACTGGTATGTAATACGTCTGTTGTGGCTAAACCGAACACAGAGTAAAGTTAACCAACGGACCAGTTAGGTTCGCCCGTGAAGCAAGAGACTTGAACGAGTTGAGACCAGATATGAGGCAAGTCAGGAACTGTATTGAAAGTTATGTAAAACACAGATCTCTCAACTTTGACAGAATACAATAAATAAAAGTTCACACAAAAAAAGTTCCCCCAAGGAATAAACAGTGTTGGTCAACCTTCCAGGTATGAAGGTATTGAGAATCAGAGGTAAGTATTTCTTTTTCTTTCTGTTAGTGTTTGTGTTATTCAGTATTATTAATCAATGCTATTAACCAGTAATATTTATTTCAGGCTGAGCTAATCACAGCCCTCAGGCGAGTATTGATTATTAGAACCTGTTTACGGCTATTTTAACAACTAATTTTGCCCTCTTTCTTTTCCTTCTAGGCTCTCATAGATTCCGGTTCCTCTGGTTAAGGTAAGTACTATCACTGGGTTATGGTTTAGTTTTATTTAGAAAACAGTAATTAATACTCATTTCTTCTGTTAAAGTTTCTCTTTAGATTTAAAATCACCTTCTCAGTTATTTAACCCAAAATAACCTAAAAAAAACTAAATTCAACCACAAAACCAACAATTATCACCAACAGCAATAATCAAGATAATCAGTAGAAAATCAACAAGAAAACAAAGACACGTATCAAATTACCGCGAGTCGATAATCATCAGTTTAAAATAAATAGAAATTCTGCTCCTCAGCGGCTCTTTGGTCAAGATCCACTCACTTGAATGTGAAGAGTAAGTCCTGCCGGTCAGCGGGTGAGCGGACAGAGAAAGAACCCAGTGCGAAGGTCCAGCAGAAGGGCGGACGGTCCAGCTCCAGGTTCGGGGGCTTGGCTCTCAAATACGGGCTCGGCACGCCCCCTAGCGTCCACTCGGGGCACTGAGAAAACAGAAAGTTCTGGAAGGATTCAACCACACCCAAAAAACCGACCTGTTTATAAAAACAGCGCTTTGCTCTCTCGACACGGTCGTGTTTCAGTGAATAAATTCACATTATATTTTCATTTATTACACAGGGAATAACAATGGTTGAGGTTAAAGTGATGATTTCCTTAATCTCAACAATCTTTAAATGACTCCTTTAACCTCGACTTTCACCTCAAAAGTGTTTTTATATTCAGACATTTAAATCCATACTGGGTCAACACTGTCTTTGTATTAGTCTTAATTAGCCCCTTTCTACACTGTTCCTCTGTTGCTCATGTAAACAACCTAAAATTAAAACTCAAAGTCAGCACTTTAAGGGGGTCCAGTGTTAAAACCAAGCAGAAGCTGTACCTGATAGTCTGTTTAAAGCCAGGATCAACTAATTAACCAGGTGGAATCAGGTGTGGCTTCTGCTTGGCTGGAATGAAAACCTGCACCTACACCGGCCCTTTCTGGATCCAGTATGACACCCCGGCACTAGAGTAACTGCAATTATTTATGGTGACTCCAAATCTGTGGCCTCTTAATCCCCAAAGTATCAACCCAGCTGCTGTGTCCTCTAGAAATGACATAAATCTAACAGGTTCCCCTATATGATGTTCTCAAGAGTGGATGTATGAGGTATAATCTAAGCATAAACAAACAAGGTCTGAGAGGTCAAGTTAGTTTGATGGCCCAATATCACAAACCACACATTTGCCTCAAAGGGCATGACAACATACAAGACACCAGTCTCCATCCTTAATTCTCAGGAGGAGGAGCAGAGGGACAACAGACCGCTTCTGCTACAGATTTCAATGTTCCAAACAAAGCAAAACATTTAGGTTATAAATCTAAGATTTTTTACATTTGTAAAATGTCCCAATGTATATTCATGTATTCAACACTAACAAGTATCAAACTGTCTGAAAGAAGAATCATCACAGCTGCTTCAGAACTAGACTATGAACTAAAGCAGCAGGTACGGTCACTTGAGAAATGTCTGAACACAAATATAGAGACATTTCCACCAAGAATTAAGATAAAGAAAATATGCAGACATACTAGACAGACAGAGTTTAAATGACCTTATCCCGTGCTGCGCCATCCTCCGGCGAATTGTTCTTCCACAACTCCGAACAACTGCGCTACATCTCCAGCGGTGTGGCCCAAAAGGAGATGGTCCTCGATTACATTCGCAGGTAAAATGTAGGACGGACGTCCAATATTCGTCTCCTACGTCTCTGAGAGAAGGTAAAGTTGGTGGGCGACTTCTTGGAGACTGTCTAACACACTTCCGTCAAAGTCCACATCAGTATCAAGAATAATCTGAGCTAAAACATCCACAACTCTTTCTAAACGAAAGAGGAGGTAGTCATTTGGCGCGTGGTTCTCACAGTCATTCGCCAATGATCTTAAATCATTTGCAATTGTTCGTAAAGACATCGCATCAGTAACAGTTTAAAAAGCGCGGGAACAGTTTTCAAATGTGCGTGTCGCTAGCTAGTTAAGCGCAATGCTAGCAACGCGCTAGAGAACAGCCGCTGTAGGCCAAGGCATTAGAATGAGGTTGGGACCGCCCACTAAATTAACATACGGGTGAAGAAATAAATAAATGTAGAAATGTGGAAATAAATAAATGTAGAAATGTGGAAATATAAAAAATATATATTAAAATACATCAATAAATAAATAAATGAATAAATAAATAAATGTAGAAATACAGAAAAAGCCCAAATAAACGTTGATATGTGGAAATGTATAAATACATTACAAACATATTTTTAGTGCGCCCTTTTTCATGACAAAAAAAATATCATTTATTAATTTATTTATACATTTATTTATTTATACTCATATAATTTTTTCTCCTCCATACAAAGAGCCCTTAAAGAGTTTTGTCCTGACATAATCTCAGTCATCTTCCTTTCAGAGACCAGGGTGCTTTTAGACAATGTGTTCTGTGGAGTGGTACATTTGAATAATAATTCCCAAATAATTAAGTTTCCAGCTGCATACCACAAATCCAGAACATGCAACTTAAATCTATCCAGTCAACCTGTGCTGAGTTGGATGGCTGGCTGAAATCCGTGGACAAGTCCCGTCTACCTAGAAAGTTCAAAGCCTGGGTCTACCAGCATGGCGTCCTTCCCAGGATCCTGTGGCCCTTCCTCATCTACGCCGTCCCAATCTCTGCAGTTGAGACCTTAGAGAGGAAAGTCAGCAACCACCTCCGGTGTTTGATATATCAAACATATAAACTGATGATAACAGATCACTACCACCACATTTGACTGTTGGTATGAAGTTCTTGTGGTGGAATGTAGTGTTAGCTTTACGCCAGATGTAATGGGACCCATGTCTCACAAAAGGAGCCACCTTTGACTCATTAGTCCACAGAATATTGTCCCAAAAGTCTTGGGGGTCACCTAGATGTTTGTCAAATGTGAGACAAAGCAGTGGTTTGCGCCTTGCTACTGTCCCAACAATGCCATGTTCACCCTGTCTCTCTTATTGTGGAATCATGTTCATTGACCTTAACTGAGGTGAGTGAGGCCTGCAGCTCACCTCTGTGCATTGGCTCTATGCTAACCTGCTAGCTGTGAAGTAGCTTGTTAGCTCTATGCTAACCTGCTAGCCGTGAAATAGCGTGTTGGCTCTATGGTAACCTGTTAGCTGTGAAATAGCTTTTTAGCTCTATGGTAACCTGCTAGCTGTGAAATAGCGTCTTAGGTCTATGCTAATCTGTTAGCTGTGAAGTAACGTGTTAGCTCTATGGTAACTTGCTAGCTGTGAAATAGCATGTTAGCTCTATGCTAACCTGTTAGCTGTGAAATAGCGTGTTAGATCTATGGTAACCTGCTAGCTGTGAAGTAGCTTGTTAGCTCCATGCTAAGCTGCTAGCTGTGAAGTAGCGTGTTAGCTCTATGCTAACCTGCTAGCTGTGAAATAGCGTCTTAGCTCTATGCTAACCTGCTAGCTGTGAAGTAGCGTGTTAGCTCCATGCTAACCTGCTAGCCTCTGTTTACCCTGAAAGGTGTGTAGTTTCACTTTCAGCTCAGTCGGTTTCGTCTGTGCAGCTGTAAATAAATCAGACGCGACTTTATCAGCACTTTATTTTATTAAATGATCATAATTCTGGGAGTTTAATCAGTTCTTTATTGTAGATCTTCCACTGGTTCTGAGCATCGTCTCCACCTGAATCTCCAAACCAGAGAAACACAGACTGAACTGCTTTATAAATGAGGCACAGCACAGCCAATCAGAACACAGCTCATTTACATATAGTCTTAAAGACACAGAAACAAATACAGACGGTTTCATTATAAAGAATGAAGATAAAAATGATGTAAAAATGAATCTTTACACTGTTTTACACATAAAACCACACAAACCTGATATTTTTATGGTTTGTGTTTCACTCAGGAGGAGATTTTATTTTAAACACACTGAGGAGCGATAATAAATATAAAACCCAGCGCAGAGCGGTTCAGTGAATGTGGTGCTGAACGTGTGAAGGTGCGTCAGTGTTTGATCATCAGAGACGCTGTAGAAGGACAGAGAGCCGGCCGGACAGTCCACATACACTCCTACTCTCTTACTGGACGGTCGAGCAGAGAGTTTAGTCTCATTATTATTGTGCCAGACAGAGTATCTGTTATTAGAGCAGAACAGACTCCAGGACTTTTCATTCAGTCCAAACCGACAGTCCTCAGTGAGTCCTTTCCTCCTGATTGATTTATATGCTACTGCTATATAAACCCTCCCGCTCCACTCAGCCTCCCAGTAACAGCGTCCAGTCAGACTCTCTCTACACAGAACCTGCCAATACCAATCAAATCTCTCTGGATGATCAGGATACGAGTGAGATCTCACACACTCCACCTTCCTGTTCCCGTCAGACAGAGAGAGAAGACTGTTCGCTGTGTTTGGATCCAGAGTGAACTCACAGGAATCTGCACACAGGAAGAGACGAGAGAGAGAGAGAGAGAGAGAGAAAGAGAGAGGGAGAGAGAGAGGGAGAGGGAGACAAAGAGAATGTGTGCGTGTCTGTGTCTGTTGGGGTGTGTGTCTGTGTTAGTATGTGTGTGTGTGTGTGTGTGTGTGTGTGTGTCTGTGTTAGTGTGTGTGTGAGTGTGTGTGTGTGTGTGTGTGTGTGTGTGTGTGTGTGTGTGTGTGTGTGTGTGTGTGTGTGTGAGCGGGTGTTGGTTTGTGTAGTCTTGTAAGGACTTCTCAGCTGAT
Source organism: Pygocentrus nattereri (assembly GCF_015220715.1). Classification (NCBI taxonomy): domain Eukaryota; kingdom Metazoa; phylum Chordata; class Actinopteri; order Characiformes; family Serrasalmidae; genus Pygocentrus; species Pygocentrus nattereri. Next base: position 3,160,858 of record NC_051222.1, on the reverse strand, counting down.
TTGAATGGTTTATGGTGTTTGTCTGAATCTGCTCTGGTTGAAATCCAGAAATCCTGAAAAAAGTCGTTTAATATTCTAAATAATATTATTTATTATAATATTCGCTCTAGATAAATGATGACGGGAGTCGAACGAGAACTACAGTTCCATCAAGAAACGTCACCCGTCATGACCATCTGGAGACCGACGTCCCGGTAAATAAATATTTGACCCTTTGAAGTCTGTTCCTAATGAGATAAAGCTCAGTGTTGAGTCCTGCTGTGTAGGACTGAGGCTGTTGTGAGGGCTTAATGAGAGACTGGGAAAGGTCTAACATGTTCATCAGTACCTAAGAACTACCTTTAAACCAGTTTTACACTCTACCAGAGGATTAACACTTACAGTAGGATATCCAGTAATATGTGTCTATTGCGCTTACGCTGCTCTGTGTGTCCCTGAAGTGTTCTTTGTTTATAAGGTCTATTCAGGGAGCTGCAGTGAGATTATGAAAGGTTTCTTAATATATATTGATGGAGCTCAGTCTTTCTGTATGGTGATGGTCTCACTGTCTCTATAGAAATTAACTCTGTAATCATATCAAACAACTGAAACCTGGACTGACAGGATGATCTAAACCCCAACCTGCAGGCTGAGGAGCTCCCATTTGAACATGGCAGCTGCATTTTGTGTTTACTTGTGTGTCTTTATCTTTATTAAAACTAGTTGGATTATCTGAAACATTTAAATGAGACAAATGAACAAAAATAGAAGAAATCGAGTGAGGGGCAAATACTTTTTCACAGCACTGTGAGACAAAAGAGTAACTGGAGATTTCAAATAATGTAAAATGCAGATGTTGCACCACTGCATGGATTAATTCAGTTCCATCAGCAGCGCTGACAGATAAAAATAAATGAAATAATCAATAATCAATCAAATACCTCAGTCGATCCATCGTGTACCAAGATGATCAATACCGGCTAAAATCTGTTTATTTGTAGTCGTTTCCATTTTAATGACGCCTTTAAAACATCCTAATTAAAGTGAAGCGTGTTGGAGCTAAACGTCCAGTGCAGTGTCGGTCAGCTGAAATGATCCATGTTGATGCTCCATAGAAACCAGCCGGACTGTAGATCAGCTGCTGACGGATTCACTCAGGGGGCTTATTCGTATTGGGACACAGCCGATTTGGAGTTCACACACATGATAATAGCCTGATTTATCGTTATTAAATTAAACATGAGCTCTTAATGAGGCTTCATTAATTAATGCAGAATCTGCACTGTGTATAATGATCTTTATTTATTTATTTGTTTGTGGTGTCTGATGTATTTTCCCACAGCATAAATTCTCTGTAATTCCTGTTTTTTATCCCTGTTTTCTCCCCTGATAAACTACCTGTTAATGCACTGGATCTTCTGACTGGTTCTAACTGGTTCTAACTGGTTCCAGCGATCTGTGAGTTATGCTGCTTCACGCTAAAAGCTCAGATAAGACCACCAGGGCAGTAGAGAACAGCAGGAATAATCTTACTAAATTAATCTAATTAAACCATTTGAACTGTAATAATTCTAGATTGGTGATTCGCCCAAATATATTTTGCTGTAACAGACCAGTAACGTTGATTTAGCTCCTAAAAACAGGCAGTTAAGACCAGCTAATTAAAATATCTAGCCAGTGATTTTTATCATACAGTTCATTTAGTTAGTCTCGTTTCTGGTCACCGTCGTTTGTGCTCAGTCAGTGGTGTTGATATACCGTATATGGAGCCTGTGTAGTGGAGCACCTTCTGTTTGTGTTTTTCTATGTGGGCTACGTCAGTAATTAGGATGGGAGCAGGCATATATACAAACACCTTGGGGTCCTGGTGGCAGGTTTTGGTTCATTGCTGCTAGGCTAAGTCGATGGATGTCTTGGTGCCAGCATTCCGTGTTGTTGGAACTGCGGGTTCAGTCTCGACTACGTTGATCCAAGTAGCCTGGAGAATCAGCAAAGTCAGCACCAACTGCAGCGTCCAGTTTACAGCGCTGGCCTTAGTACCCCAGACTGACTACAGCGTACACCCTGGGCCAGCTGCTGTTCTCTTAGCACTTTAATTATTCAGTTTTTATGAGTTTTAATAGAGATGCTGCTCTAACTTTTAAAGAAAGTATTTTACTGTCTAAGCTGCCCTCTAGCCTGTGGTCATACTGTGTGTACAGACAGGTATTTAGTGTGTTGTGAGCCACTGGCCAGAGTGGGTGCATTGTTTTAGTTATTTTTACTACTATTTTTTTCCTTTAGTTATAGTCCAGTCTGCGTGGGGTTAAGTCTAGTCCAGGGAGTTTGGGAGGAATGTTTGGGGATGGACTGCAGTGTTCACTTGAATGGTAGAAGTTTGCAGTGCAGTGAGCTTGGAGTGATTAGCAGGTGTTGCTGGATTGGTGTTTTTTTCCTTTTTCTTTTTTGTTGAATTGATTCACGCGTCATTGAGTAAATGATCTTCCGTCAGTGTCTCAGGGGGCCAAGGCTTGAGTCGCCCCAGTAGTACTGGGAATATTTCAGTACTGGTTGTTTCTATTCTTATGGTTTGTTTATAAACCAAACGGACAGTCGGCGTATGACCTCAGCTTTCTTTATTAAACACTGTATTTTTGTGTTTTCCTGAACCTGCATTTGTGAATTTACTACAGTCAGAGCTCCTCTTTACTCTAGGTATAAACCAGGGGGTGGTGTAGTCTGGTGCACCATAACGGGGCCACCACATATTAGTCTAACTGTATTTCTGATTGGGCCAAAGTTAAAATATGAGCAATGACCACCTGTAGCTGTTAGCTTAAATGCTAATAGTCTTAGCGACAATGCCAGCTAGTTTACATTACTTGTTGGACTCTTTACAAAATTATTACTCTACAAATAGTAGTTGGCTCAATAATATATGGCTGTAGTTTATATTCTGGGGCAGTCTGTGAACGTGTAATAGAGCAAACTTGAAGCTGAAGTTGGGTTCTTCTTCACCAGCTTCTCCTTCAATTTTTCCGTTCCACCTTAAACGACACCACAGTTACATTCTGATGTCTGTGTAAATGTGCATCATTTAAGGTGGAGTGGAACATCTGGACAAGAAGCCACCATCAGCTGATTGTTCTCGTGTTCTTCGTGTTTCTCTAGTGTAAATGATGATCTGTTGTTTGTCTCCGTGTTTAGGTATAAAGGGATTAAATACATTGCTGCTGTTGAGTCTGGTGCAGCTGGCTAACGGTAACGGCAGCAACCAGACAAGCAGCACGGCAGGAAGGAGTGATGCTGTAAACACGACCGTGCAGAGCTTCATTTGTAGAAGGCTGTGTCTCTTAATCCAGCTCCCCAGAGCACCTGATCCAGCTAATGAAGGGCTCCATAATCAGCTAATGAGCTGGATCAGGGCTGTTCTCTTCAGGAATACCTGAAACTGTACAGAGCTTCCCAGGTTGGGAATATGTGTGATGTCACACCAGGTGATGTGGTTGTAGCCTAAGACTTTAAAAATGCTCTGATCTCAACAGAACGGTTTACTGGCTCTTAAAGCACATCCATCAACATTACGTTAGAAATGACTGCGGCTTCTTATTTACATTTAAATAAAAACCCTGTTGGAGTTCTGGGAAAATAATGTCCCAGCTGCCTGTTTTCCTGCCTAATGTTACCTTTATAAACACATGTTAAAGTATGGACGACTGAAATTATTAATTTTACTGTTGGTGACTAAGCAGGTCAATAACCAAAAACATGTTCATGCAGTTTGATGATGCGGCAGAGATTCACCCCGATCAGTGATGCCCTGCAGCACATCACAACATCCAGACTAAACAGAGGAACTGGAGACAGAATTCCTCAGTTTTCAGAAAGGTGTCTGTATCCAAATGGGGTTAAATAGTGTTATGGCAGTGAACAGTGGCATGTTTTCCATATTCATCAGACACTATTCACACAGTTCAATTAGGACTGGATGACTGGAGTTAGAATCTATATGATGTTAAATGGCCTGGAGGGTCTTCACTGGCAGGGGCTCCAGTAAAAACATCATTTAAGCTGTTAGACAGTCAGAATACAGTCTGACTCAGCGCAGCAATGTGGTCCTGGTCTCAGTTGGGTGATGAAAACAGACAAGCTGCTAAATGCTGTGACTACACATACAAACACAGTTGGGACTGTGAGACTGTCAGAACTGATCGTCCTGTTTTTACAGCCGTAAAGTGTTTTACTCTGTTTTACTTTAAAATGTTGAGAAACTAAAGAAACAGTTCACTGAAAAATAACATTCATCCAGTTTCCCCCTCACAAGCCTCACGAGCCAAAACCTGTTTGGTGTCTGAAGTTTGCTTCTTTAGCTTTAGCACTGGAGCTATGAGGCTAATTTAACTTTAGTTACATTAACTTTGTAGCTCTAATACTAAAACTAAAAGCAGAGTTCAGACACCAAACCTGTCTCGGCTCATAAGCTGTGTAGATGTTCTTCTGCTGTATAAAGGAGCGTTCAGCCTCTTAAACTCCCTCAAGCTCACGTTTCATTATGTCTGTGAAGCACTGGGACTGAAAACTTCTCCACTAGTCTGAACAATAAGCTCCACATTATCAGTCCGCACGTTTAAGAGCACCATATGTCATCACAGCTGACCAATCAGTAGCAAGGAGGTCTTCTCTCTAGTCACTCATCCAACCTGGATGGGCCAGTATTTTCACCTGGAGCTGAACACACAACACACAGACCACCAGACTGACCGTGAGAAACTCTTATTCTGGCTTCTTTCTCTTTCTGTTTGCTTTAATGGGGTCTAGAATTGATGCTGCAAAGCAGGATGGGTCTTTAGGAGGACTGGTCAGTGATGACTAAACAAAGGAATGAATATGTGCAGATGATTCACCACACCTGTGTTTGTGGTTCAGGACAGTCAACCAGGTGAGGAGATGACGTGCAACTCAGGTTTGTAAAAGGAAGGTTTTTATCCTCAAATTACTGTCAGAGGCGTTTTTGAGCTTTAAGTCCTGAACGTCATCTTCAGTGTTACAAATGAAGTGATATGTTTATATGATATGATTAAGTTAAATGGAAATGTTTAGCCACACAACAGTTTCTAGAATTTATAGAGTATTTTAAGATTTTCTTTACAGCTGTAGCTTCATAACATTAGCACTAACTCTTACAGGAGCTACAGAAATGGAGCATAAAGGTCTTGGATTAAACGTCTGAATGTCGTGTTGTTTTAGAAACATATATATACAGTTAGGCTGATGCTTTAACTCACTGATCTGCGTATTCCAGCACATTATGGAAGTTACTGTATACTGAGCAGGTGATCATTCCTAGGATTGGTTATTTTAGCTCCTGAGTTAATGCTGTGCAGGCCATGGAGTCTCCTGGTAGCCTTTGTAATGCTTGTGCTAAACCTTCAAAAATAAACTGGCTTTACAAAATAATCCCTGTAGACATTCACACACCAGCCACGTCAGTAAGCCCACTTACTTCTTTCTACACTCTGTCCGTTTTATCACCTCCACTGACCGTATAGTTTCACTCTGTAGCTCTACAGTTACAGACTGTAGTCCATCTGCTTCTCTGATACTTTGTTTTCCTGTTCCTCAGTGGTCAGGACCCCCATGGACCCTCACAGAGCAGGTACTAACACTGCAGTAACACTGACATGGTTGTGGTGTGTTAGTGTCTGTTGCGCTGGTCTGAGTGGATCAGACACAGCAGTGCTGCTGGAGTTTTTAACACCTTAGTGTCGCTGCTGGACTGAGAATAGTCCACCAACCCAAAATATCCAGCCAATAGCGTCCTGTGGGCAGTGTCCCGTGGGCAGCGTCCTGTGAGCACTGATGAAGGACTAGAGGATGACCAACACAAACTGTGCAGCAGCAGATGAGCTGTCGTCTCTGACTTTACATCTACAAGGTGGACTGACAAGGTAGGAGTGTCTTATAGAGTGGGCAGTGAGTGGACACCGTGTTTAAAAACTCCAGCTGCACTACTGTGTCTGATCCACTCGCACCAGCACAACACACACTAACACACATCACTACATCAGTGTTACTGCAGTGCTGAGGGTGATCCACCACCCAAGTAGTACCTGCTCTGTGGGGGTCCATGGGGGTCCTGACCACTGAAGAACTGGCTAATTCTAGAAGTCTGTAATTAGTCTTACCACATTCTACAGAGTGCACCTATATGGTAAGATGAGCTGATAAAATGGACAGTGAGTGTAGAAACGAGGAGAAGGACTGAATGAAGTGGTCAGTTTGTGTACATGTGGTGTAAAATATAGAAAATATAAGTTTAAACCATTTAAAGGACAAAACGTCTGTGAAGCAGTAGATGAGCCAACACTGGAGTCAGACAGTGCAGCGTTATATGAGGATGAGGTTGAGGATGTAGGTGTTACAGAGGAATTGAAGGTCATTGTGTGTCATTGATGTGAGAGGGTGTTTGTATGTTTGTGGGCTTGTATGGGGGGCTGCTTAGGGTGAAATACACCACTGACACACACACACCAGTGAAACACGAACACCACTGTAATACACACACACATGCGCCACTGAAACACGCACGTCACTGTAACACACACAAACACCACTGACACACACACACGCACTACTAAAACACACAAACACCACTGACCCACACACACCAGTGAAACACCAACACCACTGTAACACACACACACTACTAAAACACACAAACACCACTGACACACACACACACCACTGACACACACGCCACTGAAACACCAACACCACTGTAACACACACACACTACTAAAACACACACAGACCACTGAAACACACACACACACTGAAACATTCACACTCACGACTGACATCCTCGTTGGAAGTCATTTGACTGTAACAGGAAGGCAGAGTTTTACAAAATAAGCACACAGTCAGCAGCACAACGATGAAGAGTTTCTGGATGAACTCTGTTCAGCCTCTTTTAAGGAAGAACAAACAAACTGCTCTATCAGTTAAATTACCCCTTTCTTTTTACAGATTTTTAGAATTAAGCTCAGTTTTGAAAACAGGACTTATTTTGTTCAAACACTACACACAGTTCACACAGTCACACACAAGCAGGAGAACACCTCAGATCTTCTGCAAAATGAAACACTTCATTCAGAGCTGTACAGTAACTCATATAAACCCTATTTAGCCATCATACAGCATATACAGAGTTCATACGATCTGATTCTGTTTCACCTGGTTACACACTACTGTGCTCGATCTAAAACACCTTTAAATCACTGCTTTTCTAACAATACAGGGTGATTCAGAAAGATTCATCCCATTTTAAAATTATTTATTTCACATGTAAATCTGAACCTCCTCCAGCTGTACGGAAAACATCAACATCACAGTCAAATTCATCCCATACAGGATTGAACAGGTCGGGTGTCGCTGCACTCACGGCTCTTTCAGTGGGATTTCAGAGATCATCCAGTGCTGTGGAACCAACACAGAACGCTCTGAGATGTTGGATCTTCACTGCCCAGGAAAATCACGCTGCACAGTTATGACTGATTCACTCTTATTGACGTGGAGAACGCAGAACACTTTCTGCTCAAGGGTCTCATCTCCTCTCAGACTGAATGGAAGACCCTCTTCCACTAACAGTCAGAAACTCTATGACCCCCTCTTTCATTTTGGATTGTGACTGGTTCCTATAGGCGCCTCACAGTGGTAAAAATATGGCATTTTGAAATCAGATGAATCTTGTTGAATCACTTTGTACTGTCTGGGTTTGATTTAGTTCAGAGATGCTGTTAAAGTACATGAACAACCAAACACAACACTCATGACTAGTACTGCATATTGACAAAGATGTTTATTCCTCTCCACACTGTAACATCAGTCAATGAACTTATAGTTGATGTGAGTTTCACTAACTGTTATTTCTAATTTCAGTCTGTAAATAATCGTAAAAAGCTAATGAGCCTTTCAGCATTGCTGGCAGTAGAGAAGATGTTTTCAGTTTTTTCTCCTGCATCCTACACTGTGTAGAACCATACAAGATGCCCTTCTAGACAGAATCTTCACTGAACTGGAAGACCACACAAAACCATTCATTCCATCATAACGGTAGTTGAGTGTGGAGAAGAGCCTGCAGTGAGATAATGTACAACTCCACTGGAGTCACTAGATCAGCATCTAACTGCTTTTAACAGTTTGAAGGCCAAAGACTGCATCCCCAATTGCTCCCCTCAGAGGGCTGCCCACTGCTCCGGGCAAGTGCTCACTGCCCCCTAGTGTGTGTGTGCTCACTAGTGTGTATGTGGTGTTTCACTTCACGGATGGGTTAAATGCGGAGGTGAAATTTTCCTGTTTGTGGGACTAATAAGGGTCACTTAATCTAATCTTTAATCAGAACGATGGGCCGCAGGGATTTGTTGTTGGGACTATGAGAATACTCCCAACAGAAAAACCTGATTGCTCATTGTTTTAATGAATTTTCATAAAGGATTAATTATCTTATTTTTTTCCAGAAACCCTTTTCTTTGAGCTGCTGAGCATGCTCTTATTTTGTAAAACTCTATCTTCCTGTCACAGTGAAATGATTTCCAGACACCAGTGACTGTAGCTTCTGTACAATCACACACACACACACACACACGTTTCATAGGTGTGTGTATGTGTAAGTATTTCAGTGACGTGTGTGATTGTTTCAGTGGTGTGTGTAAGCAGTGTGAGAGTGTGCAGGTGTTTGTGTATTTTACCAAAAACAACCCATATATTGTTAGTGTGTGTGTGTGTGTGTGTGTGTGTGTGTGTGTGTGTGTGTGTGTGTGTGTGTGTACACTTACATTCCTTTGGTCTGATTCTCATCTCACCATCATGTTCCACTCTAAAGAACACAAACACAGATCAGTGAGAGACGTTCACTGCAAAACTATTTCTCTCACTCTCTCTGTGTGTGTGTGTGTGTGTGTGTGTGTGTGTGTGTGTATAACGTCTTTGTTTCTTCCTTTGCCACATTCTATCTCTCTCTCTTTATCTCTCTCTTGGTTACTCGCAGTTAATTTTTAAAATTTTAAAGTTTCCCTTTCTGTCTCTCATGAATGCACTCACACTCTTACACACACACACACTCTCTCACACACACACTCCACTCACTCTCTCTCAAACACACACACACCTGAGTGTTTTGAGTGAGCTGTGTGGATCCTCCTGTCTAGCAGAGAGCAGTTTCACTCCTGACTCTCCTAAGAGATTATAGCTCAGATCCAGTTCTTTCAGGTATGAGGGGTTTGAACTCAGAGCTGAAGCCAGAGAAGAACAGCCTTCCTTCCTGACCATGCATCCTGATAATCTGCAGACAGCAGAAAAAGAGAGAAACAGACTGAGAGAGAGAATGCACAGAACTTAGTAGACATTTAAATAAAAACATAAAAGATGGAAATTAAAAGTGATCTTTTTTAAAGACCACACATTTCTTTACTATTTAATTGGGTCATCTAATACTCAATTAGCTAAGCCTTTCACAGTAACGGAAATTTTGACCAGGGATCCCCAAACTTTTGACTGCCACTGTAATTGCAAAGTAGTCATTTTAATATGCTAATTTTGTATCATTTTAATTGAGGCTTTATTCCTGTTACAGCCCAAAAAATCACTAAGAATATATTTTTTAATGTTTACCTCTTATTAATAAAAATGCACTTGATTTAAAAATCTGTACATGTTGATTTCAGGGAATGTATTAATGTCACTCACAGCTCTGACATCCATCTTTAGGTGTTTTTGATTTTCACACTTTTTTCTGCATGGTTTGAGTAAAATTCATTGGGTCTGGTGGTTATTATTGTACGAAAGAAGTTAATGACTGTTGACCAGGTCAAGTCAAATTTAGTGGATTTACTACAGAAGGAGGCTGAAAGAAGATTCAGTGATAGAGAATCAATGAGTGATACTATTTCTCCTTGATTGCTAGTTCATCAGAGATGTTGTTTTGGTGATTGTTAGCATTTTAACAATTATTCAGCTGTTTTCATAAGGATATTTCTGTTGGTATGTCTCCTAATAGAGTGATAGATATAGTAAAATGGGCTGAAACAGTGGCGTCATTACTTAAACACCATCGTCGTTGACTGCTTAAACCAGGCAGGGAGAGCAGAGAATTCCAGACGACCCTGTGCCCTGCAATATCTTCCACCTCATTCACAGGGACCCCAAGCCACTCCCAGGCCTACTTGGAGATATAATACCTCCAGCAGGTCCTAAGACAACCCGGGGGTCTTATCCCCGTAGGCCGTGCCTGGTACCCCCCCACCGGCAGGCATCCAGGGGGCATTCGAATCAGATGCCCGAACCATCTTAGCTGGTTCTTCTTAATGCAGAGGAGCAGCGGCTCTACTCCGAGCTCTAAGGAAGCTCATTTCAGCAGCTTGTATTTGCGATCTCACTCTTTCGGTCATTACCCACAGCTCATGAACATAGGTGGGGGGTGGGATGTAGGCCGACTAGAAAACAGAGAGCTGTGCCTTATGGCTCAGCTCCCTCTTCACCACTACAGTCCGGTACAGTGACCGCATTACTGCTGTTGCTTGTCCCAGCCTACTGCCGATCTCACGATCCCTCTTCCCATCACTTGTGAACAAGACCTTGAGATACTTAAACTCCTCCACCTGGGGCAAGTCCTTTCCCCTTACATGGAGTGGGCATGCCATCCTTTTCTGGGCTAAGACCATGGAGGTGCTGATCCACATACCATCCACTTCACACTCAGCTGCAAACCGCTCCAGTGAGTGCTGGAGGCATCCATGTGATTCAGCCAAAAGACAACAACATCTTCAAATAGCAGAGACACCACCCTCCAGCCTTCACACATAATGCCCTCCTGACCTCGGCTACGCCTTAACACCCTGTCCACGAATATCATGAACAGGAGTTGAGACAGGGCACAACCCTGCCAACGCTAGGGTGAAAAGCTGGTCTGTTGTTCCATGGCCGGGATGGAAACCACATTTTTCCTCCTCAATCTGAGGTTCAATTATCGGTCGAAGTCTCCTTTCCAGCACCTTGGCATAGACTTTCTCAGGAAGGCTGAGCAGTGTGATACCCTGATAGTTGGCACACACCCTTCGGTCCCCTTTGTTAAAAATGGCCACTGAAGAGCTTGCCAACTACTTCAGTGATCTCCACCAGGGAAATGGAGCTTGACAAGCCAGAGGCCTCCGGACCTGACTCCCGTGACGGAGGCATGTCTCCTGGATTAAGGAGTTCTTCAAAGTGCTCCTTCCACCGACTGATAATACTTTCACTTGAAGTCAGAGTTTCTCCAACCTTGCCAAATTCAGCTTGGGCACAGCCACCCCGACCACTCCTGAGTCACCGGACAGTTGTCCAGAACCTCCTTGAAGCCAACCAAAAGTCTTGTTCCATGGCTTCACCAAACTCCTCTCACACCCTAGATTTTGCTTCTACCACCGTTGTGGCTGCCACCTTTTTCACCTGTCTGTACCTATCTGCTGAGTCAGGAGTCCTTCAGGCCTTAATCAAACATTTGTTTGCAGAAGTGTATGACTGGTGTGTAGACCCGTACCTTAAAACAAACTAGAGCGGAAATGGCGACAAACCAAGCTGGAAGTGTTCTACTCTGCCTGGAAGGACAGCTTCATAGAAATGCTCTCACTAAAGCTCACTCAGCATATCTGGCCTCACTGATTGAGAATAATAAATATAATCCTAGAGTTCTGTTTAGTGTGATTTCCAGAATCACAAAAAATCAGGCAGGTACTAAACCACAAATTCTGGCAACTCTCATCAGTGAAGTTTTTATGGACTTCTTTAATAATAAAACTGAAAATATTAGACAACAAATTCAACCCACAGTATTAAATCTAACTTGGCTGTCATCTGAGATGGCTGATATAAAACAAAATACAGTTGTAGAAGAAAGGCTGGAAACTTTTTACCCTCTCTCACAGCTAAAACAAGAGAAGATTATCTCCTCAAATCTCAAATCTTACATAACAGAACATTATCAGTTCGTCAGTGTAAACAATTTATCTTCCAATTTTTAAAAAGTAAGATTTGGAGTTTTGCAGAAAGACGTCCTCTACTTGATCTACAAACACAACTGTGACTGACTACAAAAATTATATTTCTTTCTTTTTTTGTTTTTTTTTTTAATGCCAGAAGGTTGGAATTTTGAAAAAAAAAAGTTTTGTGGCATTTCTCTGTAATTAATTTTTTTTTACAAAATTAAACAATTGGGGCGGCACGGTGGCGTGGTGGGTAGCGCTGTCGCCTCAGAGCAAGGTGGGCCTGGGTTCGATACCCCGGCCGGGTGACCAGGGTCCTCTCTGTGTGGAGTTTGCATGTTCTCCCCGTGTCTGCGTGGGTTTCCTCCGGGTTCTCCGGTTTCCTCCCACAGTCCAAAGACATGCAGTCAGGCCAACTGGACATGCTAAATTTCCCCTAGGTGTGAGTGACTGTCTGTGTCTGTCTGTCTGCCCTGCGATGGACTGGCGACCTGTCCAGGGTGTATCCTGCCTTCCGCCCAAAGACTGCTGGGATAGGCTCCAGCTCCCCCCCCGCGACCCTGACGGAGAAGCGGCTTAGAAAATGGATGGATGGATGGATGGAATTAAACAATTGAAAGAATTTCCTCCAAGAGTGGTGATTCCATCATTTTTGGCAGGGGTTGTAACGCAGGGGTGTGATGATGAGGCAGACGTGTACGTTAAGAGAAGCGAGATTTATTAGAGGCAAATCCATAATCAGGATCTAAACAGTCCAGGGTCAAAGAGCCAACACGGACCTGCAACTAACAAGGCAAAACACAGGGCTTAAATAAAAGAACAATGAGGGTTAACAAGACACAGGTGAGAACCATCAAGGGCAGAGTCTAGAAACAAGTCGGCAGAACAGGGAAGAATAAAAACAAGGACGCATATGGACAAGACCAGAGGTAAATAAAATCACATGGAGGTCTGAGAGGGGCCAATCGTGACACATATCCCTAAATTCCTTAACTGATAGATGGAAATTACGTCGCAGCAGTTCTGTCGAAGGCCGGTGAGATGGGAATTTTTTTACCAGTTAAAACAAATGTTAAAACAAAAAAAAACTTGATTGATTGATCTCTCAAAATGGTCCCTAAACAATTTTTTCTCTGATTAAGTACTTTACTATTAAAACTCCATTTAGACACTGATCCCCTTACCACTGCTATAAAGAGAAAACAAGTTTTGCTAGAATGGAGGATTTGACATTGAACTCTGAACGACATCCCGGCAACTGAATAAAGAAGACATTTAGAAATATCAGTGGAATCCCCCTTAAATACATTCAGACCCACATGCTGTTGTTGACATAAGCAAACAACATCAAGCTTTAACATTCCACTCCAAAATGAAGAGAAAGCTGACCTGAGTATCTCCAGTTTACAGTGTGAGCTCTTCAGTCCAGCAGACAGCAGCTCCACTCCTGAATCATGAAGCTCATTGTTACTGATGTCCAGCTCTTTTAGGGAGGAGGCTTCTGTTTGTAAAACTGATCCCAGATTTTCACAAGACTTTCCTCCAAAATGACACAAAGCTAGTCTGCAAAAAGAGAGCACTACACATGTTTTACTGTATGATTTTCCAATAACAGCTACAGCGTTCAGATATTTTTATATTACTATGAAACAAAGATACAGTAGCGTTCAAAAGCCACTACTAAATAAATAAATATACACACATATAATATGTAGAAAGAGAGAAGGATTAGTTCATTCTGTTTGACCATATTGAATGTTTTACCTTTTACTTTATTCATTATTTTTAGTTTTTTTTGGAAATATACACATGCTTATTACAGACATAATGTCTGCAACATGTCCCAAAAACAGATACAAAAGCCTGTTTATCACTGCGTTACATTGCCTTTTCATTTAACAGCTCTTAATACATTTGTTTGAAGACACAGACTGAACGAGTTGTAAAAGCACAATTTCTTGCCATTTCTCAGGTATACAAGTCTGTACCTGCACAACCATGTGGGGACTTCACTGTCATACACTGCGCTTCATAACACTCATTTTTAATGATGAGCAGGTCAGTCTAGCACCTGCACTCTGATTATGCACTCCTGCTTTTGTAATATGTGCAGTGTGTGGCTTGGCTTTGTCTTCATGAAATAAGCACGGATGTCCTTGAAAAAGATGCATGTACAAAGCAGTGTATGTTGCTCCTAAATGTCTGTATATCTTTCAGAGTTAATGGTGATTTCACAGATGTGCAGGTTGTCTATGCAATGGGCACTAAAACTACCCATAATGTCACAGACCCTGTTTGAACTTTACACAGGTAATGATCTGGATGGTTCTTTAGTTCTGTGACCCAGAGAACACTGTCCATTATTTTCATGAACAATATGAAAGGTTGACTTGTTGTTCCACATCCATTTGAGACGAGACTGATCCTAGAGAAGTCACCAGCATGTCTGGATGTTGTTTACCTATAACTTCCACTGTGCATAGTAAGCCAGTTTCAGCCTCACCAAACTTGAATGTAGAATCAAACAACTAAACTCCGTACTCAGCCTTGTAAAATGTGCAATGAGCTCCGGGTTAACTTTAACTAGAGGTCATATGTGCTTGCTGTGTTCTGTCCAATCAGCCATGTGATGCTTCTCCAGTGGTATGTGGTACAGTTTATTCTGTATTCCATCAACATTAGCAAAGCAACTTAAGTCCACAACAAGCTGTAATGTAATTTCTAAATCAGTGGTGTAACAACAAGTAAACATATCGAACCTTTTTAAAAATGGTTATACATACAGCTCCAAAAAGGGTTCTACTGTTGTTATGATGTCAGTCTTGTAACATTAGAAGAGCTCTATTTGGTGCCGTACAGAACCATTTTCAGAAAGTTTATATATAGAACCACATACACATTCTGCATCAATTGGAAGAACAATTTCACCAAGGAAAGAACCATGTAAGCATGAACTGGTTCTATACAGAACTCTTTACAACTCTAAATAGAACCATGCCTTTAGTAAAGGACACTTGAATAGCCATCTTTTTTAAGAGACTCCTGCACTGTCAGCCAGACTGAGGACAGGGATGGAGCTTTGTGTAGTGCTTTTTAAATAAAACACATACATTTTTCTGCATCTTGGCCTGGAGATCCTAAATGGAGTTCAGTGTTTTGTTCATTATAACCTGTGATAGTGGTGGTAAACTATGCGCTCACTGCCATTCGATTCAATCCTTCTAACACTTTACTGCTATTTACTGTTTCATCATGTTGTGATAGAAAAGTGATGTCTGCTGTCAGGCAGAGTGAACAAGTTGGAGCTGTTTAAAATACCACAGAAATTTGCATGCTGGCCTATGGTAACTGTATGAAATATATGTGTTTACACTCTTAGGGCCCAGGTTTACTGCTGAAATTAACAATAATGCCCCACATGGGTCCATCATTAGCCTGTATAAGGGGACACAATAAGGGATCAGTGGATGATGGTCCACACAGGTCCTGCTTGCAGTTTGGCCCTATTAGTTTTACACAAACACACACAAGGACCTTATGGAGCCCATGGAATCCAATGGATTTTCTGATACAGAGCAGGGGAAATCATTGGTGATGTGGACACCAAGGAACTAGGAGATTTGGACTCCACGATTGAGCCCTCGATGTGCAGTGGAGAGTGACCTCCAAAGTTCCTCCTGAAGTCTACAATAATCTTTTTGATCTCATCTACATTGAGAGATATATTGCTATCTCTGCACCAGTCTGCAGGACACCCCATGTCCTCCATGTAAGAGGACTTGTTATTGTTGCTGATAAGAACCACCACTGTAGTATCATTAGCAAACTTGCTGAGGTGATGTTGCGGATGTTGAGGTAATACTTGGTCAGTGGGAGAGGAGATGGTCTTCCTTGCTGGCTGTTTCGTGTTTCATGCTGCACATAAAAAATGTTCAGAGCATCTTGAAGAAAGGCATCACAATCACAGGCATGTGATGTTACTTTACCCGTCTGACAGCTCAGGACAGGTTTGCTCTTGCTGAAGTCACATCATCTATGCTCTAATGTAGCCAGTTACGGATGCTGTATATTCCTCAGAATCAGCTGAAGTGTTATATGCAGCCCCCTTCCTGAACACGCTCCAGTCTATATGCTCAAAACTGTCCAGAAGAACTGTGGTTTAGCTGTTAGCCTAGCGCAGATGCCTCTCTGTTGGTGTTTTAGACACTTTCTCTTCCAGCTAGCAGCACCATCCAGGGTGTGGTTTCAAAAAGCAGCTTAAGGTCATGGAGCACCTCCAACGGTCATTTATTGCAGTTAAATTCTGTTTTCTAATCTGAGATTCTTCATTCATACAGAAATTCTCCCTTTTCTTAAACAAGACAGTGAGATTATAGGAACCGAGCAGCTGCCACTGACTCCTCTCTATATTGACGTACAGTATATTTAACAGATTGTGTTTTATAACTTTCATTTCTTTCTGCACTTTTGTGCTCAAATATCTTTTGTTATTTTGTTATGGTAATACATGTGTTTTGTATACCTTGTGCATGACGGGTTACTATATGTAGTGATTTGCTCTATTTTTAGTGTTATATTGTTTGTTTTTACACCGCTTACTGGCAGAATTTCTGACATGGGTGATAAACTTACCTTGATTTGGCTTAAATTAGCATTAATTAAATTCATAATAAGAATAGTTATGACTTAAGTTAAATTCAATTAAATAAAATGAAGTACTAGTAATTACTCTTTTATATTTTTAATTTGTAATACTTATTAAGTATTAAAAAGCATAAAAAGCAAACAAATGCATATTTTTCTTTAATTTTATGGAGCTGCATATTGTTGATTGATATCAAGTTGCTTCACACAGTAATGAGCCAATGACAAGATCAGAATCACCCGTTTCAGAAAATTCAGTTGGTTTCATGCAGTTAGCAATATACTCAGATTATTGTCAGCTTCATTAGAAAATATCCTGTCTGAAATATGAATATAACACAATACATACATACAGCACAATCATTAGCTGCATCCTCCTGTGATGCTGGAGTGGAACAGCGAAATGTCATCACATTTAGGAAATCTAACCTGAGTATCTCCAGTTTACAGTCCGAACTCTTCAGTCCAGCAGAGAGCAGCTCTACACCGGAATCCTGCAGATCATTGTTACTGAGGTCCAGCTCTGTCAGAGAGGAGTTTTCTGTTTGTAGAGCTGCACTCAGCATTTTACCGGACTGTACAGTGAGGTTACATCCAGCAAATCTACAGAGAAGAAGAAAAGAAAGTGAGTAAAATATACGCACTCGTAACTTTACTTGCTCCATAAGCTCATTCTAACTGCACTACTGTTTATCTTTATACCCACAGACCTTAATCTGTCTGTGCCTTATGTCACTTTAATGTTCATTTCAGGACCTTCTTACATTCATATTACTCTTTATTCATCTATTTTTATAAAATGAATGTTTATTTTTACGATTAGTGTTTTTTAAATGTCTATTTGAATTGACACTTTTCCTGTTTACCGTCTATGTAATGTTACTGTTACACCATGGGGTCTGAGAGTAACGCAGTTTCAGTGCACTGTACTGTATGTCCTGTACATGTTGTAGTATTGACAATAAAGCTGATGTGACGTGACAAAGAGGTGGACTTAATGAAGCGGCTGGTCCATGTGAATGTGAAGGAATATTTATGTAATTTAATTGTACACAAATGATTTAAATAATTACTGTAATGTATTTACTGCATTAGCTGTATAAATAGTTTGATTGCTAGTGAATGACTAACTGTATATTCATTTATTAAATTCTGTAGTTGTGTAGTTCATTGTCCTGTTTGGTTAATGTAACTTATCTGCCGTTGTTTGTGTTTGTGTAGATTTTAATTTCATATATGTATTAATTTGTATTAATTAAATTGAAGAGTTGGCCGTATCATCTGGAGATCATGAGTTCGATCCTTGATGATCCAAGAATCCTAGAGAGCACAATTGTCCTCGCTCTCTCTGGGTGGGTAGGATGACCCCCCCCCCCTTAATAATAATAATAATAATATATTTAATTTAAAAGCACCTTTCTTGACACTCAAGGACACTGTACAAAATGTAGGGTTATATATATAAAAAATAAATAAATAATAAAAAAAAACCATCAACAGAGAGAGTAGGCTAATTTGAACTGGTGAGTTTAAAGACTAGATCCTATATTTAACAGGGAGCCAGTGGAGCTGTTGAAGGACAGGTGTAATGTGATGGAATGAAGGAGTTTTAGTGATAATACGGGCAGCTGCATTCTGAACCAGCTCAAGCTTATGGAGGGATTTATGAGGAAGGCCAAAGAGAAGAGAATTACAGTAGGCAGTGCGGGATGTAACAAGACTATGAACTAGAATAGATGCAGTGTGGGGGGTGAGGGAAGGGCATAGACGATTGATGTTACGCAGATGGAAATACGCAGACCGGGTTACATTACTAATGTGAGAGCGGAAAGATATACAGTTATCTAAGATGACACCCAAGCTCTTAACCTGAGGTGAGGGGGAGACTAATGTACTGTCAATTTGGATAGAGAAAATATCCACTTTAGATGGATTAGAAGACACTGTTCTTGTGTTGGTCCTGGAAGAACATTGTTTCGTTTCACTGTGTACTTGTAAACAGCTCAAATGATAATAAAGCCTGACTTGACTTGACTTGAAACACCTGAACTCCATAATAAGAAGGGATGTTCATATGCATATGCAGTCTTCTAAAGGGTTAAAAAGGCCTACTATTCATTTAGAAATCTACTTCATTTAGAAATTGAATATTAAAAGTTCAAATATAGTCAAAACATCTTTTTTCAGAGATTTTCAGCTAAATAAGCAACGACAAACATACAATGCAGCACACCTGTTTTAAACTAGCCCACATTGTTCATCATTCTGGCCCATTTCTACTGTGCACTCATAAAATGTATATCATGTCACAGTATATTCACTAGTTTACTTATTTCAGCAGCAGTACTTGAATTTCATAATGAGTAAAAATAACCCAGGAAGATTTGCTACATATTTTGAAGGTTGGTCAGCAAGGCATTCAGAATCAGAATCAGAATCAGAAGAAGTTTTATTGCCATTGTCAATGAACAGGATTCACAGACTAGGAATTTGCTTCGACATGAAGGTGCAACATAAAAACAAGTAGTAATAGGCATGCAAAATTAAGTCCACATAAATAAATACTCTATGCAAATATATA